>NC_053022.1:340916651-341216651 GCF_003073215.2 Triticum urartu
ATATGGAGTGACAAATCCCAGTCTCGATCCGTGTCAACCCAACAGACACTTTCGGAGATACCTGTAGTGCACCTTTATAGTCACCCAGTTACGTTGTGACGTTTGATACACCCAAAGCACTCCTACGGTATCCGGGAGTTACACGATCTCATGGTCAAAGGAAAAGATACTTGACATTGGAAAAGCTCTAGCAAACGAACTACACGATCTTTGTGCTATGCTTAGGATTGGGTCTTGTCCATCACATCATTCTCCTAATGATGTGATCCCGTTATCAATGACATCCAATGTCCATAGCCAGGAAATCATGACTATCTGTTGATCAACGAGCTAGTCAACTAGAGGCTTACTAGGGACATATTATGGTCTATGTATTCACACGTGTATTACGATTTCCGGATAATACAGTTATAGCATGAATAAAGACAATTATCATGAACAAAGAAATATAATAATAATGCTTTTATTATTGCCTCTAGGGCATATTTCCAACAGTAGGTTCCCCCCTTTCCTAGTCCAACTAGGAGGTGAAGGAAAGGAAAGAGGGGAAGAAGGAAAGGGGGGCCGTCCCCCTCCCTAATTCGTATTGGGCTTGGGAGGCGCGCCCCTCCTCTTGGCCGCCGCCTCCTCTCTTCCACTAAAGCCCATGAAGGCCCATTAACATCCGGGGGGTTTCGGTAACCCCCCGGTACTCCGGAAAAATGCCTGAACCTATCTGAAACCTTTCCGGTGTCCAAACATAACCTTACAATATATCAATTTTTATGTATCGACCATTTCGAGACTCCTCGTCATGTCCGTGATCACATCCGGGACTCCGAACAACCTTCGATACATCAAATCACATAACTCACAATACATATCGTCATCAAACGTTAAGCGTGCGGACCCTACGGGTTCGAGAACTATGTAGACATGACTGAGACTCATCTCCGGTCAATAACCAATAGCGAACCTGGATGCTCATATTGGTTCCTACATATTCTACGAAGATCTTTATCGATCGAACCACATAACAACATACGTTGTTCCCTTTGTCATTGATATGTTACTTGCCCGAGATTCGATCGTCGGTATCATCATACCTATTTCAATCTCGTTACCGACAAGTCTCTTTACTCGTTCCGTAATGCATCATCTCGTAACTAACTCATTAGTCACATTGCTTGCAAGGCTCATAGTGATGTGCATTATCGAGAGGGCCCAGAGATACCTCTCCGACAATCGGAGTGACAAATCCTAATCTCGATCTATGCCAACTCAACAAACACCATTCGAGACACCTGTAGAGCATCTTTATAATCACCCAGTTACGTTATGACGTTTGATAGCACACTAAGTGTTCCACCAGTATCCGAGAGTTGCATAATCTCATAGTCATAGGAACATGTATAAGTTACGAAGAAAGCAATAGCAATAAACTAAACGATCATAGTGCTAAGCTAACGGATGGTTCTAGTCCATCACATCATTCTCTAATGATGTGATCCCGTTCATCAAATGACAACACATGTCTATGGCTAGGAAACTTAACCATCTTTGACTAACGAGCTAGTCTAGTAGAGGCATACTAGGGACACTCTATTTGTCTATGTATTCACACATGTACTAAGTTGCAGTTAATACAATTCTAGCATGAATAATAAACATTTATCATGATATAAGGAAATATAAATAACAACTTTATTATTGCCTCTAGGGCATATTTCCTTCAGTCTCCCTCTTGCACTAGAGTCAATAATCTAGATTACACAGTAATGATTCTAACACTCATGGAGTCTTGGTGCTGATCATGTTTTGCTTGTGAGAGAGGCTTAGTCAGCGGGTCTACAACATTGAGATCCGTATGTATTTTGCAAATCTCTATGTCTCCTTCCTTGACTTGATCGGGGTGGAATTGAAGCGTCTCTTGATGTGCTTGGTTCTCTTGTGAAATCTGCATTCCTTTGCCAAGGCAATTGCACTAGTATTGTCACAAAACATTTTCATTGGACCCGATGCACTAGGTATTACACCTAGGTCGGATATGAACTCCTTCATCCAGACTCCTTCATTTGCTGCTTCTGAAGCAGCTATGTATTTCGCTTCACATGTAGATCCCGCCACGATGCTCTGTTTAGAACTGCACCAACTGACACTCCACCATTCAATAAAAATATGTATCCAGTTTGTGACTTAGAGTCATCCGGATCAGTGTCAAATCTTGTATCGACATAACCGTTTACGCGAGCTCTTTTTCACCTCCATAAACAAGAAACTGATATGTCCATTTTGCATCATGCTTTTATATCGATATTTATTGCATTATGGACTTTTATTTCACTTTACAAGGTTTACATAAGGAGGGATAATGCCGGCAGCTGGAATTCTGGGCTGGAAAAGGAGCAAATATTAGAGACCTATTCTGCGCAACTCCAAAAGTCCTGAAACTCCACGGAACATCTTAAAATAAATTAAAAAAATCCTCGCCAAAGATGAAGGCCAGGGGGCCCACACCCTGCTCACGAGGGTGGGGGGCGCGCCCCCTACCTCGTGGGCCCCCTGGTGGCTCTCCGACGTCCATCTTCTCCTATATGAAGTCTTTCGATGAGAAAAAAATAAAGAGGAACTTTTCGGGACGAGACTCCGCCGCCACGAGGCGGAACCTTGGCGAAACCAATCTAGAGCTCCGGCAGAGCTGTTCTGCCAGGGATACTTCCCTCCGGGAGGAGGAAATCATCACCATCATCATCACCAACGCTCCTCTCATCGGGAGAGGACAATCTCCATCAACATCTTCACCAGCACCATCTCATCTGAAAGTGCAACTATCCCTGGGTGGTTTTGGTAATTCCTAACAACATATAGCTCATTGAGCTAACATTATTCCAAGATTAATATTTCAGAAAAAGCTCAATGAATGGCATGGCATGGATGAGGAAAGTGGACCCCTCAAAATTCTAAGGACAAAAAGTTTGGCTCAAGCGTGAAGCTCAAGACTCTACATTTTATATTTTAGTGATCCAAGATCACATTGAGTCTATAGGAAAAGCCAATACTATCAAGGAGGGATGAGGTGTTGCTTAATGGCTTGCTTGCTCAAAATGCTTAGTGATATGCTCCAAAATCCTCAACTAACTTCCCACATCCACATATGACCTAAACCAAAAGTCAAACTCGGCCCCACCGATTCTTTCTATCCGGCGCCACCGAGTTTCAAATGTCATAGCCACTGCCACAAACCCTAGGCAAATCGGTCTCACTGATAGGGATCTCGGTCTCACCGAGATGGGATTGTAATCTCTCTGTTTCCCTTCGTAACGTTTCGGTCTTACCGAGATGAGCGATCGGTCCCACCGAGATTGCAATGTAAACTCTCTGTTTCCCTTCGTAACGTTTCGGTCTTACCGAGATGAGCGATCGGTCCCATCGAGATTGCAATGTAAACTCTCTGTTTCCCTTTTATAACATTTCGGTCTCACCGAGATGAGCGAATCGGTCCCACCGAGTTTACCTGACCAACTCTCTGGTTAGCTTATTACCAAAATCGGTCCCACCGAGTTTGTGTAATCGGTCACACCGAGATTATGTTATGCCCTAACCCTAACCATATCGGTCCTACCGAGTTGCATCTCAGTCCCACCGAAAATCCTAACGGTCACTAGGTTTGCTAAATCGGTCCGACCGAGTTTAACCATTCGGTCCCATCGAGTTTCGCAAATTGTGTGTAACGGTTAGATTTTGTGTGGAGGCTATATGTACCCCTCCACCCACTCTTCATTCGTGCAGAAAGCCATCAAAACATACCTACACTTCCAATACACATTTTTGAGAGAGAACCACCTACACTTGTGTTGAGGTCAAGATATTCCATTCCAATCATATGAATCTTGATCTCTAGCCTTCCCCAAGTTGCTTTCCACTCAAATCTTCTTTTCACCAAATCCAAATCCTGAGAGAGAGAGTTGAGTGTTGGGGAGACTATCATTTGAAGCACAAGAGCAAGGAGTTCATCATCAACACACCATTTGTTACTTCTTGGAGAGTGGTGTCTCCTAGATTGGCTAGGTGTCACTTGGGAGCCTCCGACAAGATTGTGGAGTTGAACCAAGGAGTTTGTAAGGGCAAGGAGATCGCCTACTTTGTGAAGATCTACCGCTAGTGAGGCAAGTCCTTCATGGGCGACGACCGTGATGGAATAGACAAGGTTGCTTCTTCGTGGACCCTTCGTGGGTGGAGCCCTCTGTGGACTCGCGCAACCGTTACCCTCCATGGGTTGAAGTCTCCATCAACGTAGATGTACGATAGCACCACCTATTGGAACCACGACAAAAACATCCGTGTCTCCAATTGCGTTTGAATCCTCCAAACCCTTCCCTTTACATTCTTGCAAGTTGCATGCTTTACTTTCCGCTGCTCATATACTCTTTTGCATGCTTGCTTCAATTGTGTGGAGATTGCTTGACTTGTGCTAAGATAGCTAAAATCTGCCAAGAACTAAAATTGGGAAAAGTCTAGATTTTTATTTGGTCAAGTAGTCTAATCACCCCCCCTCTAGACATACTTTCGATCCTACAAGTGGTATCAGAGCTTTGGTCTCCATTTTCTTTGATTTCCATAGCTTTTGGTGGTCATAGCCTTGGTTTCACAACCTAGGAGAGTATGGCGTCTAGCAAGGGAAATTATCACCGTAGAGGTCCTTACTTTGATGGTACTAATTTTGCTAGTTGGAAGCATAAGAAGAAAATGCGTATTCTTGGACATAACCCCGCCGTTTAGGCTATTGTGTGTATTGGCTTGCAAGGTGAATTCTTTGACGGGAAAGAACCGAACAGTGAAGCCACCGCAGAAGAGTTGAAAATGCTGCAATACAACGCTCAAGCTTGTGATATCCTCTTCAACGGATTGTACCCCGAAGAATTCAACAAAATCAGCCGTCTTGAGAATGCAAAGGAAATTTGAGATACTTTGATTGATATGCACGAAGGTACCGACTCCGTCAAGGAATCCAAATTGGATGTGCTTCAAAGTCAACTTGACAAGTTCAAAATGAAGGATGGTGAAGGTGTCGCTAAAATGTACTCTTGGCTTGCTCTTATCACAAATGAGATTGTCGGCTTAGGAGTGAAGAGATGACTGATAGATTCATCATCAAGCAGATCCTAAGAGCCTTGGATGGAAAATATGATACCGTGTGCACATTGATCCAAATGATGGCCAATTACAAAGATCTCAAGCCAACGGAAGTCATCGGAAGAATTGTTGCTCATGAGATGTCACTCAAGGATAAAGAGGAACTTCACAACAAATCAAGTGGTGTTTACAAAGCCTCATGTGAAGCCCCCACATCATCGAGTGAGAAAAAAAACCTTCAATGAAGAATTGAGCTTAATGGTGAAGAACTTCAACAAGTTCTACAAGAGTAGAAGCAAAGAGAGAAGCTCCAAGTCAAGGTACTACAATGACAAAAGATCTTCTAGTCGAGAGCGAAACTGCTACAATTGTGGAAGGCCCGGACACTATTCCAATGAGTGTACGCCCCCCTACAAGAGAAGAGAAGATTCTCCAAAGAGAAGAAGTAGAAGAGAAGAATCACCATCTAGAGAAAGAAGGAGAGATGATCGTTATGAACGAAGACCCTCATGGAGAAGCAAGGATTCGGAAAGAAAGGACACGTCATCAAGGAGCTACACAAAACGAAGACATCAAGCTCATGTTGGTGAATGGGTATCCGGCTCCGACTCCAACAACCACTCCGAGAGAAGCTATCACTCCGACTCCGAATATACTCAAGATGAAGGTGTTGCCGGTCTAGCACTTGTGACAACCAACTCCTACGACATATTTGACTCACCAAATGAAGGAGTTGGAACATGCTTCATGGCTAAAGGCCCAAAGGTATCACACCCCGAGTATGTTGATTTCAATAGTGATGAAGATGACTTGTTAGGTGATGATGATTTACTTGTTGACAACTCTAGTGATGAATACTATGATGAAACGTCAATTAATCATGCTAATCAAGATAAAACAAATGAAAATGATAAGGAGAAGATTGAGTCTCTAACTAAAGAACTAAACACTCTTAAGTTAGCTCATGAAACTATCTTAGGAGATCATCGAGAACTTTTAAGGACTCATGAGAAATTGCGCTTTGAAAAGCTCAAAGTTGAGCAAGAGCATGAGTTCTTAAAAGCAATCAATGATGATCTTCGTAAGAAAAGTTCTTCTTACATTGCCAAGCGTTTACTCTTATCCACTTACATGCCTCAAGTCAAGTCTAGTAACAAGAACAAGAAAGATTCTTCCTCTAGTAGTAACAATAATCATGCTAAATCCAATATTGTTGCTTCTAGTAGTTCTCTTGATTCCACTAATGATTCTCTTAGCCAAGTTACACTTGAGCAAGAAAATAGCTTATTGAAGGGAATTATAGAGAAAGGTGTTTACAAGAGCCTTGCCGGAAGTAAGCAATTCGAGGAAATTGTACGCAAGCAAGGAAGGCATCGGAAGAATCAAGGTGTTGGTTTTGAACGAAAGTTCAATGCCGATGGAGTTGAGTGGGAAGAAGATCAATACCCCAAGACGAAGTTTGTTCCTCAACAAGAGAAGTATGATCCTACTTCTCTCAAAGGGACACAAGCTCAAGATGATCTTCCACCACAAGACCACAAGCAAAAAGGCAAGGACAAGCTTCAAGAGGAAATTGATGCATTTAAAGAAGCTCCTAAGGCCTTGGTCAAGTGGGTTCCCAAGACTACTTCAAGTTCCACTTCATCAAGTACAACTACAACACCAAGGATTCCCATCAAGATGGTGTGGATCCCGAAGAAGAAGAACTAGAGAGTTCTTGAGGGTGACTCCGCCAACATACTTCACTCTTATCATCTTGACAAGAACAAGTGCAATCAACTTCCACATCTTGCACTAGTTCAAGGAGTCACAAACCCTCTTGTTGGTAAGGCAAGGGACAGGGTAACCTAAAAGCTTTCATAGACATCATCTTGTGTGTGCATCACTCTATGTCTATGGATATTCTTGTTTGTTCCTTGTGGGACTAACCCGTGTAGGTATTGAAAGTGCAACTCACTCCAATGGATAGCTTCAAATGATCTACATCAACATTGAGCATCCACATCTTCAACATCTACATGAAGTCATCATCGGCAAAACCCAAGGTTAGTTCATCCCTCTTAGGGGGGATCTCACATCTAGGGGGAGCTTTACTCTAAGAATTGAGCTAAAGCAACTCTAATGGCGTGAACACAACAATGCTTTATGTAAAAGTGGTAACCCCACTTGTGCTTAAACGATGGTATGACCTATGATCAAATGTTCTCATTTGACTCCTAAGTCAATATACTCATATATAGATGACCTAGTCATCGCAAATTGTTTGATAGATGCTAGAATTGGTTGTGCATGCTTTGCCACATATTTCAATTGCCATTTTATTGTGTGAGCATGTTGATTGCATATTTTACTCATTCGAGGACATCCACTTGTTGTTTTGATTGATTGGTTTTCTTTTCTTTTGCCAAGTGGATGGACAAGAATGCCTAAGAACCCTCTCTAGCTATCTATGCTTTTCTCGTCTCAAACTCTATTTATGCTACATCACAAAATTTGATCAAGTCAGATTCGAACCACTCTGTGTGAGGAGCACTCGGAGTCCCCGATTCGTCATAGACTTAAACTTCCAAAAATTCTTTGTGTGTTTTGGTCTGACCGATTCCTCCATTTCGGTCATACCGAGATCACTAAGTCGATCTAGATTTTCAATCTCGGTGCAACCGATTTGAACCTTTTGGTCACACCGAGTTTCAGTAACTGCTTGCAGTTATGAATCTCGGTGCCACCGAGTTGTTCCACTCGGTCACACCGACAGGGTCGGGCTATATATACTCACGGGCAAAATTTTGGAAATTTCTCCGAAACCCCTTCACCCGCGCATAGCTCGCTCTGCCTCCTAGGTCTCCGGATCGTCCTCCTCGTCGCCAGCCGCCTCCTGTCGCTGGTCTCCGCCGCCTTCAACGGAATTCTTCCCCGCCGTTGCCGCCGTAGCGAGTTCATCGCCGAACTAGGGTATGGACTCGATCACAGTGCTATCCCCATCTGATTCCTAGCACATTGTGTTCATTATGATTCTTACCACGATTGAAATGCTTCTATCCAGTCAAAACACTCCGTAGATTAGAGTTGAATTGAAAATTTAGGGTTGGGTTTTCGCCGAAACCATCTCGGACCCACCGAGTTGTGGAACTCGGTACCACCGATTCGGCTCAGGCCATTGCACATGTAATTTTCGGTCTGACCGAGAATTGCAAATCGGTGTGACCGAGTTCAGGACTTTGTGAAACCCTAGCAGTCTCGGTGCCACCGAACTGTGACTCGGTCTGACCGAGTTCACTAGTTTAGGTTCCAACAGCTGCTTCGGTATCACCGAGTCTACAAATCGGTTGATCCAAAATGCTTTCTGTGGAAAACTAAAACTAAGTTTTGACTCATTATTTTGCAAAAATCTCTGTATTTTGTGATGCTCATCCACTCTATCTCATCTACAATCTATTCACAGGGTCTATAGTTAGTGTTTGCAACATGTCTGACCAGAGTGATAGCCAGAACAAGTCAGAGGAGCAGGTTCACATGAGTGAGGGCACTAGTCCCTCTAGCAGCTCAGATGATGGAAGCAGGAGCACTCCCAGCAACTTACCCAAAGCTGCCACCAGAACAAGGAAGAAGAAAACTTCAGAGTCTGAGGATGAAGACTATGTGGCAGTTGAGGATGAGGCCACTTCCAAGAAGAAAGTGGTTAAGAAGGAATATAGCACTGCTGCTGCCACCAAGCCAGGCATGAAGCAAAAGGTTCCTGCAAAGAGAATTCCAATGTCTAAGGCCATAGCATCCTCTCAAGCATCTTTGTAATCTCAACCCAAAGAGGCTGCTACAGAAGGAAAGAAGAGGAAGGAGAGGATCAAAAAGACCACTGCTAGAGTGCTTGGGAGATTCTCAATCATGAGAGATTCTGAAGAGGACGAGGAAGAAGAGGTTGCTGCACCAGCACCCAAGGCACAAAAGCTGATGGGTGATGCCATAAAGTCAGGGGCTGCAACATCAAAGCCCAAAGAAGCACCCAAAGCTGCCTCCAAGCCCAAGACTGCACCAAAGAGAAATACCAGAAACATCCCTGCAGCTGAGAAGAACAAGGCCCCAGTGCCTGAGACTGTTGCTGAAGAAGAAGGAAATGAAGAGCATGTTTTGAGAAAATTGAAGCCAAAAATTCCAGACCACAATGATGCTCATCCTGTGGTTGAGAACATGAAGATCAGGAGAGACTCAGGACTGAGGAAATGGAGAGAGACAGATCCATATGCTACCAGAAGAAGAACTGCTGTTGATTACAGGTTCCACACAAAGGAACAGCAAGATTTCTATGAGACAGTGCTGCTGGATAAGAAGCCTATAGTGTGTGAAATGAGGTGGGTCGACTGGAAGTATATCAAGGAAAATGAGGAACACTATCCTGGTGTGTTTGACAGCTTCAGTGCTTGTGGAGTTGCAGACTTTGTTGGGCAGAAGCTCACAAAGTGGAATGAGGAGCTCATAATGCAATTCTACTCCATAGCACACTTCTATCCAGATGGCAGGATAGTATGGATGTCTGAAGGTACAAGGTACCACTCAACTATTGAGGAATGGGCAAATCTTATCAATGCTCCTAAGGAATAAGAAGATGACTTGGATGTCTATGCCAAGAAGAAGATGGATCACAACTCTATGGCAAACATGTACAAGGAGATTCCTGAAGATGATCTTGAGACTCACCAGTTTGAGTCAGTAAAACACTTGCTGTCAGGGCTGCCTACAATCAATTGGATCCTTAGACACACTCTCTTGCCCAAGTCTGGTGATCACAGAATGATCAGAGGCCATGCAATTAACTTGCTACATATATTTGATGTGCCACAGAAGTTCAAGGTTATGAGCCTTATAGTTGAGACTATCAAGAGGACTGCAGCTGACCAGAAAAGAAGTTGTGGATATGCCCCACAGATCCAGGAGTTGATAAACTCAAAGATGGGCACAGGCACATACTTGTTGGATAAGGAACACTTGCCTATCTATCCTGACTTTGAGGACAATCAAGTTGCGATGAATGAGAATGAACCATCATCAGTACAAGCTCAAGAGAAGAAGGAGAAAGCAAAGAAAGAGAAGACTGCCAAGATGCCAACTCAAGAGGAGGCATCTGAGTACTTTTTGAAAAGCAAGCAGGATCAGCTTGGTTATTGATTGCATCCACTCTGAGGATTGAGAAGGGACTGGCCATCCTGACTCAAAACCAGGAGAGCTTGGAAAGAATCGTGGAGCAAAAATTCTATGATTTAGATGTCAAAGTAACTGAGATTCAGTCAGTTGTGGAGCAGCTACAGGATGACATGCAGGAGAGGAAGGGCAAGACAACCACTGATGCATTTGCCAGAGTGCCTAGAGCTTAGAGGTTTGCTGCAGTGCCTGTTCCAGACACTAGAGCCACTTCATCTGCACCAGCTACAGCTCCAGCGCAACCAGCTCCAGCACCAACTCCTTTAGCTCCATCCACATCAACTGAAGCCTTCGTCCTTGGCGTTCTCCGGACACCACCACCTGAAGACCAAGCTTGAGAGACGTTTTAGTGCTATGCATTTTCTATGAACTTTTTGGTAACTTGTTGCCAAAGGGGGAGAAAAATGTATAGATCATAGGCTTCGAGAGAGAGCATTGCGTTTTATTCTCTCTTGCTTTGGTGGTTGCACTTTGTTTGTCTTTTGATTGCTTGAGATACTATGCTATTATCTGTGAGACATTGATGATCATTTGGTTGATCATAAGCTACACTTATGCTTGTTAGATGATATTATCTTACTCATCCTTATATGATCATTCACTTTGCTTAGTGATGAGTGCATGTATTTAATTCTTATCATTTTAAGCGCTCCACCAAGATGTATGTGACATGGAAGAGTAACCCATGATCCTAACTCATTGTGCATTTGCAGTCCAAAGCAAATCTTAAGATATGCACAAATTTAGGGGGAGCTCTTGCTTTTCACATACTTCTCAAAGCGACAATATCTTTCACTCTTATTATCATTTGTCGAAGCTTTGATCTATATGTTGTCATCAATTACCAAAAAGGGGGAGATTAAAAGTGCAACTATCCCTGGGTGGTTTTGGTAATTCCTAACAACATATAGCTCATTGAGCTAACATTATTCCAAGATTAATATTTCAGGAAAAGCTCAATGAATGGCATGGCATGGATGAGGAAAGTGGATCCCTCAAAATTCTAAGGACAAAAAGTTTGGCTCAAGCGTGAAGCTCAAGACTCTACATTTTATATTTTAGTGATCCAAGATCACATTGAGTCTATAAGAAAATCCAATACTATCAAGGAGGGATGATGTGTTGCTTAATGGCTTGCTTGCTCAAAATGCTTAGTGATATGCTCCAAAATCCTCAACTAACTTCCCACATCCACATATGACCTAAACCAAAAGTCAAACTTGGCCCCACCAATTCTTTCTATCCGGCGCTACCGAGTTTCAAATGTCATAGCCACTGCCACAAACCCTAGGCAAATCGGTCTCATCGATAGGGATCTCGGTCTCACCGAGATGGGATTGTAATCTCTCTGTTTCCCTTCGTAACGTTTTGGTCTTACCGAGATGAGCGATCGGTCCCACCGAGATTGCAATGTAAACTCTCTGTTTCCCTTCGTAACATTTTGGTCTTACCGAGATGAGCAATCGGTCCCACCGAGATTGCAATGTAAACTCTCTGTTTCCCTTTTATAACATTTCGGTCTCACCGAGATGAGCGAATCGGTCCCACCGAGTTTACCTGACCAACTCTCTGGTTAGCTTATTACCAAAATCGGTCCCACCGAGTTTGTGTAATCGGTCACACCGAGATTACGTTATGCCCTAACCCTAACCATATCGGTCCTACCGAGTTGCATCTCAGTCCCACTGAAAATCCTAACGGTCACTAGGTTTGCTAAATCGGTCCGACCGAGTTTAACCATTCGGTCCCACCGAGTTTGGCAAATTGTGTGTAACGGTTAGATTTTGTATGGAGGCTATATATACCCCTCCACCCACTCTTCATTCGTGCAGAGAGCCATCAAAACATACCTACACTTCCAATACACATTTTCTGAGAGAGAACCACCTACACTTGTGTTGAGGTCAAGATATTCCATTCCAACCATATGAATCTTGATCTCTAGCCTTCCCCAAGTTGCTTTCCACTCAAATCTTCTTTCCACCAAATCCAAATCCTGAGAGAGAGAGTTGAGTGTTGGGGAGACTATCATTTGAAGCACAAGAGCAAGGAGTTCATCATCAACACACCATTTGTTACTTCTTGGAGAGTGGTGTCTCCTAGATTGGCTAGGTGTCACTTGGGAGCCTCCGACAAGATTGTGGAGTTGAACCAAGGAGTTTGTAAGGGCAAGGAGATCGCCTACTTCATGAAGATCTACCGCTAGTGAGGCAAGTCCTTCGTGGGCGACGGCCGTGATGGAATAGACAAGGTTGCTTCTTCGTGCACCCTTCGTGGGTGGAGCCCTCCGTGGACTCGCGCAACCGTTACCCTCCATGGGTTGAAGTCTCCATCAACGTGGATGTACGATAGCACCACCTATCAGAACCACGACAAAAACATCCGTGTCTCCAATTGTGTTTGAATCCTCCAAACCCTTCCCTTTACATTCTTGCAAGTTGCATGCTTTACTTTCCGCTGCTCATATACTCTTTTGCATGCTTGCTTGAATTGTGTGGAGATTGCTTGACTTGTGCTAAGATAGCTAAAATCTGCCAAGAACTAAAATTGGGAAAAGGCTAGATTTTTATTTGGTCAAGTAGTCTAATCACCCCCCTCTAGACATACTTTCGATCCTACATCATCTCCAAACCCTAGTTCATCTCTTGTATCCTATTCTTGTCTCAAAGTCCGGGATTGGTGCTAGTAGGTTGCTAGCAGTGTTGATTACTCCTTGTAGTTGATGCTAGTTGGTTTATTTGGTGGACGATCATATGTTCAGATCCTATATGCATATTATTACCCCTCTGATTATGAACATGAATATGCTTTGTGATTAATTACGTTTGTTCCTGAGGACAAGGGAGAAGTGTTGCTATTAGTAGTCATGTGAATTTGGTATTCGTTTGATATTTTGATAAGATGTATATTGTCTAGCCTCTAGTGGTGTTATGTGAACATCGACTACATAACACTTCACCATTATTTGGGCCTAGAGGAAGGCATTGGGAAGTAATAAGTAGATGATGGGTTGCTAGAGTGACAGAAGCTTAAACCCTAGTTTATGCGTTGTTTTGTAAGGGGCTGATTTGGATCCACATGTTTCATGCTATGGTTAGGTTTACCTTAATACTTTTGTTGTAGTTGCGGATGCTTGCAATAGAGGTTAATCATAAGTGGGATGCTTGTTCAAGTAAGAACAGCACCCAAGCACCGGTCCACCCACATATCAAATTATCTAAGTATCGAACGTGAATCATATGAACGTGATGAAAACTAGCTTGACGATATTCCCATGTGTCCTCGGGAGCGCTTTTCCTATTATAAGGGTTTGTTCCGGCTTGTCCTTTGGTACAAAAGGATTGGGCCACCTTGCTGCACTTTATTTACTTTTGTTACTTGTTGCTCGTTACAATTTATCTTGTCACAAAACTATCTGTTACCACTTATTTAAGTACTTGCAGAGAATACCTTGCTGAAAACCACTTATCATTTCCTTCTGCTCCTCGTTGGGTTCGACACTCTTACTTATCGAAAGGACTACGATAGATCCCCTATACTTGTGGGTCATCAAGACTCTTTTCTAATGCCGTTGCCGGGGAGTGTAGCGCCTTTGGTAGGTGGAATTTGGTAAGGAAAAATTTATATAGTGTCCTGAAATTTACTGTCACTTGTTACTATGGAAAGTAATTCTCTGAGGGGCTTGTTCGGGGTATCTTCACCCCGTTTAGTAGAGCAAAGAGTTGCTCCTCAACCTACTGAACCTATTGAAAATGAAACTCCTTTTATTTTCCTTCGGGTATGATGGAAAAACTGCTAGCTAACCCTTTTACAGGAGATGGAACAAAGCATCCTGATGAGCACTTAATATATGTGGATGAAGTTTGTGGATTATTTAAGCTTGCAGGTATACCCGATGATGTTGCTAAGAAGAAGGTCTTCCATTTATCTTTGAAGGGAGACGCATTGATATGGTATAGGCTATGTGATGATATGAGATCATGGGACTATAAAAGATTGAAGCTGGAATTTCATCAAAAATATTACCCTATGCATCTTGTTCATCGTGATCGCAATTATATATATAATTTCTGGCCTTGCGAAGGAGAAAGAATCGCTCAAGCTTGGGGGAGGCTTAAATCAATGTTATATTCATGCCCCAATCATGAGCTCTCAAGATAAATGATTATTCAAAATTTATATGCTCGGCTTTCTGAAAATAATCGCACCATGCTCGATACTTCTTGTGCTAGCTGTTTTATGATGAAGACTACTGAATTCAGATGGAATTTATTGGATAGAATTAAACGCAACTCTGAAGATTGGGACCTCGATGAAGGTAAGGAGTCAGGTATGACACCTAAGTTTGATTATGTTAAATTTTTATGGATATCGATATTTTCTATAAGTTTAGCACTAAATATGGACTTGACTCTGAGATAGTAGCTTCTTTCTGTGAATCTTTTGCTACTTATGTTGATCTCCCTAAGGAGAAGTGGTTTAAATATCATCCTCCCATAGAAGTAAAAGTAGCTGCACCTATTGAAGTTGAAGAAAAGACTGTCACTTATAATGATCCTATTGTTCCTACTTCTTATATTGAGAAACCACCTTTCCCTGTTAGAATAAAGGATCATGCTAAAGCTTCAACTATTGTTCGTAAAAGCAATATTAGAACTTATACACCTCCTGAGCAAGTTAAAGTAGAACCTAATATTGCTATTGTTAAAGATCTCTTGTCTGATAATATTGATGGGCATGTTATTCAGTTCAAAGAAGAAACTGATAGAATTGCTAAACCTTGTGATAAAGATAAACATAGACCTGTGGTTGGCATGCCTGTTATTTCTGTTAAAATAGGAGATCATTGTTATCATGGCTTATGTGATATGGGTGCTAGTGCTAGTGTAATACCTATTGACTTATACGAAGAAATTAAGAATGAAATTGCACCTGCTGAGTTAGAAGATATTGATGTCACAATTAAACTTGCCAGTAGAGATACTATTTCACCAATTGGAATTGTTAGAGATGTTAAAGTCTTGTGTGGGAAAACTAAATATCCTGCTGATTTTCTAGTTCTTGGTTCCCCACAAGATAGCTTTTGTCCCATTATATTTGGTAGACCCTTCTTAAATACTGTCAATGCTACCATAGATTGCACAAAGGTTGTTGTTACTATTAGCTTGGATGATATGGTTCATGAGTTTAATTTCTCTAAATTTAGTTAACAACATCGTGAGGAAGAATTACCTAGTAAGGATGAAATTATTGGTCTTGCTTCTATTGCCGTACCTCCTAGTGATCCTTTAGAACACTATTTTCTAGACCATGAAAATGATATGTTCATGAATGAAAGAAGGAAAATAGATGAAGTATTCTTTAAACAGGAACCTATTCTGCAACATAATTTGCCTGTTGAGATTTTAGGTGATCCTCCTCCACCCAAGGGTGATCCCGTATTTAAGCTTAAACCTTTGCCTGATAATCTTAAATATGCTTATCTTGATGAAAAGAAGACATATCCTGTTATTATTAGTGCTAACCTTTCAGAGCATGAAGAAGAACGATTATTGAGAACTCTGAAGAAGCATCGTGCTGCTATTGGATATACTCTTGATGATCTTAAGGGCATTAGTCCCACTCTATGTCAACATAAAATAAATTTGGAAGTAGATGCCAAACCAGTTCGTGATCCTCAACAACGTCTGAATCCTAAAATGAAAGAAGTGGTAAGAAAAGAAATACTAAAGCTTCTGGAGGCAGGTATAATCTATCCCGTTGCTGATAGTGAGTGGGTAGGTCCTGTCCATTGTGTCCCTAAGAAGGGGGTGTTACTGTTGTTCCTAATGATAAAGATGAATTGATTCCATAAAGAATTATCACAGGGTATACGATGGTAATTGATTTCCGCAAATTAAATAAAGCTACTAAGAAAGATCATTACCCCTTACCTTTTATTGATCAAATGCTAAAAAGATTATGCAAACATACACACTATTGCTTTCTAGATGGTTATTCTGGTTTCTCTCAAATACCTGTGTCGACTAGAGATCAATCAAAGACTACTTTTACATGCCCTTTTGGTACTTTTTCTTATAGACGTATGCCTTTTGGTTTATGTAATGCACCTGCTACCTTTCAAAGATGCATGATGGCTATATTCTCTGACTTTTGTGAAAAGATTTGTGAGGTTTTCATGGACGACTTTTCCGTCTATGGTTCCTCTTTTGATGATTGCTTGAGCAATCTTGATCGAGTTTTACAGAGATGTGAAGAAACTAATCTTGTCTTGAATTGGGAAAAGTGCCACTTTATGGTTAATGAAGGTATTGTCTTGGGGCACAAAGTTTCTGAAAGAGGTATTGAAGTTGATAAAGCCAAGGTTGATGCTATTGAAAAGATGCCATGTCCCAAGGACATCAAAGGTATAAGAAGTTTCCTTGGTCACGCTGGATTTTATAGGAGGTTCATTAAGGACTTCTCAAAAATTTCTCGGCCTCTGACTAATTTATTGCAAAAAGATATACCATTTGTCTTTGATGATGATTGTGTAGAAGCATTTGAAATACTTAAGAAAGCATTAGTCTCTGCACCTGTCGTTCAGCCACCTGATTGGAATTTACCCTTTGAAATTATGTGTGATGCTAGTGATTATGCTGTAGGTGTTGTTCTAGGGAAAAGAGTTGATAAGAAATTAAATGTTATTCATTATACTAGTAAGACTCTAGACAATGCTCAAAGAAATTATGCTACTACTGAAAAAGAGCTTTTAGCAGTTGTATTTGCTTGTGATAAGTTCAGACCTTATATTGTTGATTCTGAAGTAACTATTCAAACTGATCATGCTGCTATTAAATACCTTATGGAAAAGAAAGATGCTAAACCTAGACTTATTAGATGGGTTCTCTTGCTACAAGAATTTGACTTGCATATTGTTGATAGAAAGGGAGCTGAGAACCCCGTTGCAGACAACTTGTCTAGGTTAGAAAATATTCTTGATGACCCACTACCTATTAATGATAGCTTTCCTGATGAACAATTAAATGTTATAAGTACCTCTCGTAGTACTCCATGGTATGCTGATTATGCTAATTATATTGTTGCTAAGTTTATACCACCTAGCTTCACATACCAACAAAAGAAAAAGTTCTTCTATGATTTGAGACATTAATTTTGGGATGATCCACATCTTTATAAAGAAGGAGTAGATGGTGTTATTAGACGTTGTGTACCTTAGCATGAACAGGAACAGATCCTACGCAAGTGTCACTCCGAGTCCTATGGAGGACACCACGCTGGAGATAGAACTGCACATAAGGTATTGCAATCTAGTTTTTATTGGCCTATTCTCTTCAAGGATGCCCGTAAGTTTGTCTTGTCTTGTGATGAATGTCAAAGAATTGGTAATATTAGTAGACGTCAAGAAATGCCTATGAATTATTCTCTTGTTATTGAACCGTTTGATGTTTGGGGCTTTGATTATATGGGACCTTTTGCTGGCTCTAATGGATACACACATATTCTAGTTGTTGTTGATTACGTTACTAAGTGGGTAGAAGCTATTCCAACTAGTAGTGCTGATCATAACACTTCTATTAAAATGCTTAAAGAAGTTATTTTCCCGAGGTTTGGAGTCCCTAGATATTTAATGACTGATGGTGGTTCACACTTTATTCATGGTGCTTTTCGTAAAATGCTTGCTAAATATGATGTTAATCATAGAATTGCATCTCCTTATCACCCTCAGTCTAGTGGTCAGGTAGAGTTGAGCAATAGAGAGCTCAAATTAATTTTGCAAAAGACTGTTAATAGGTCTAGAAAGAATTGGTCCAAGAAACTTGATGATGCATTATGGGCCTATAGAACTGCATATAAAAATCCTATGGGTATGTCTCCGTATAAAATGGTTTATGGAAAAGCATGTCACTTACCTCTCAAACTAGAACATAAGGCATATTGGGATATTAAAGAGCTCAACTATGATTTTAAACTTGCCGGTGAGAAGAGGTTATTTGATATTAGCTCACTTGATGAATGGAGAACCCAAGCTTATAAAAATGCCAAGTTGTTTAAAGAAAAAGTTAAAAGATGGCATGACAAAAGGATACAAAAGCGTGAGTTTAATGTAGGTGATTATGTATTGCTATACAACTCTCGTTTAAGATTTTTTGTAGGCAAACTTCTCTCTAAATGGGAAGGCCCCTATGTTATCGAAGAGGTCTATCGTTCCGGTGCCATAAAGATTAACAACTTCGAGGGCACAAATCCAAAGGTGGTAAACGGTCAAAGAATCAAACATTATATTTCAGGTAATCCCATAAATGTTGAAACCAATATTATTGAAACCGTAACCCCGGAGGAATACATAAGGGACACTTTCCAGAACGTTTCACACTCCGAAAGGGAATATGTATGTGGTACGGTAAGTAAACCGACTCCAAAACAATTTTTAAGGCAATATTTCTCCGTTTTGGAATATTTAGAAAAATAGAAAAATAAGTAGCAGTCCGGGAAGGACACGAGGGTGGTGGGCGCGCCCCCCTACCTCGTGAGCACCTCGTGTGCCTTCCGGACTCCGTTTTCTTGCACGTTACGTATTTTGGTCGGTAAAAATTCATTATATATTCTCCCGAAGGTTTTGACTCCCGTATCACGCAAATATCCTCTGTTTTCGTTTCGAGCTATCCCCTTGCAGATTAAATCAACATGTCCTCCCAGGATTCGGAAGGAGAAAGCTATGTGGATGATTACTTAGCAAATCCAAAGGTCTATGGAGACGTGGAACACGATGGGTGGACCACGGAGGAAGAAGAGGACTATGAACCCAAGGGGAAGGAGGAGACGAGCTCAGATGAAGATGAAGCACCATTACCTCAACCTGGGGACATGCATGTGGAGTTCAAAAAGTCAAGTCTCCCTGATAAGCAGGACCTATGAAAAAAGATATTAACCCTGGAGTGGGAGATTGATGATCTGAGGGATCAAAATTCCGTCCTCAAGCGCAAATTAAGGGAGAAGCCTAAGCCATCAACTAAGCCAACATCACCGCTACCTTCTTCACCGACAAAGGAGATATAATCACATGGGTATGGGCACTCCCCTTGGCAACTGCCAAGCTTGGGGGAGGTGCCCCGGTATCGTATCACAATCACAACTCCTATCTTTATCATTTTCTTTTAGTTCGATCCTATTAGTAGTATCTTGATCTAGTAGAATAAAGTTTATGGCATGATCTAGTTTTGAGTTTTGCTTTATGATCTCTCTTTGTAATCGAGTCCGTGAGCTATATAATAAAGATTAGTGTTAAGTCAAGGGCTTGATTATTTTGCCATGATCTTGGGTGAATAAAAGAAAGAGAAAAAGAATAAAAAGAAACAAAGAGTTCATATTGATCTTATTGAGAGTAATGACTTCACATAGAAAGAGTATGATGATCAAAAGTTGTTGGGAGTTGGCAGACATAGCTTTGGTCATTGTTGCAATTAATAGGAAGTAATAAGGAAAGAGAGGTTTCACATATAGATATATAATCATTGACATCTTTTATGATTGGGAGCACTCATTAAAATATGACATGCTAAAGAGTTGATGTTGGACAAGGAAGACAACGTAATGAGTTATGTCTTTCTTATATCTGAGATAAAGTATGTTGTCATGGATCCTCTAACTTGTTAAGCTTGCCTTTCCCCCTCATGCTAGCCAAATTCTCAGCACTAAGTAGAAATACTACTTGTGCTTCCAAAATCCCTAAACCAGTTTTGCCATGAGAGTCCACCATATCTACCTATGGATTGAGTAAGATCCTTCAAGTAAGTTGTCAACGGTGCAAAGCAATAAAAATTGCTCTAAACATGTATGCTTGATTGGTGTGGGAGAAATAAGATTTATACGATCTTGTGATGTAGAAGTAATAAAAGCGACGGACTGCATAATAAAGGTTCATATCACAAGGGGCAATATAAAGTGACGTTCTTTCGCATTGAGATTTTGTGCATCCAACCATAAAAGCGCATGGCAACCTCTGCTTCCCTCCGCGAAGGGCCTATCCTTTATTATTATCTTCTACCTTATGCAAGAGTCACGGTGATTGTGATGTCCTGGCTTATTAGGGATGATAGACTACTCATATCAATAAGGAATTCCTTCTTTTCCGGGAGCCCATTCGGATAGAACTCCAAAGTTAAGTGTGCTCAGCTTGGAGTAGTGTCAGGATGGGTGACCGACCGGGAAGTTGCTCCCGGGTGCGCATGAGTGAGGACAAAGTGCGCAGAAAAGACTAGTATTGATCTATGGGGCCAGTCTAGATCCCGCCAGGAGTAACGACCACTGGCGGGTGTGTCTAGGGCGTTACAAGTTGGTATCAGAGCCGACCCTCGCGGTTACACGGATGGTTGCGGACAGGTGTGTGGTCATGTTGTTCATGATGTTTGTGACCCGTCGTGGCACACGACATGGCACATGTACTGGACTGGAAGCATAGACGTATGTGCCAAGGGGGAACGTTCCTGTGGCCCGACGAGGACGTCGGTTCCTCTGAGTGGTGGTGTATGTGATGCACTGGCTTATTAGGGATGATAGACTACTCATATCAATAAGGAATTCCTTCTTTTCCGAGAGCCCATTCGGATAGAACTCCAAAGTTAAGCATGCTCAGCTTGGAGTAGTGTCAGGATGGGTGACCGACCGGGAAGTTGCTCCCGGGTGCGCATGAGTGAGGACAAAGTGCGCAGAAAAGACTAGTATTGATCTATGGGGCCAGTCTAGATCCCGCCAGGAGTAACGACCACTGGCGGGTGTGTCTAGGGCGTTACAGTGATCTTCACCTTTTCTTTTTCATTTTATCCTTTGGCAAGCTCAGCATGTTGGAAAGAACATGATATATATATCTAATTGGATGTAGGGGAGCATGAACCATTATTGTTGACATTACCCTTGAGGTAAAAGGTTGTGGGGCAAAACTATAAGCCCCTATATTTCTCTGTGTCCGATTAAAACTCCGTAACCACAAGTATTGCGTGAGTGTTAGCAATTATGGAGGACTAAATGATAGTTGAGTATGTGGACTTGCTTTTAGCTCTGACATAGACTCTTTCCGATGTTATGATAAATTGCAATTGCTTCAATGACTGATATTATAGTTTGTCGGAGCCCAATAAGGTTTATGATTTATACTTTTGCATTGTGAATAGATCATCACTTGAACATAAGTAATCATATGACAAAATCTATATATGTTGCTGTTATGAGAATAATCATGATGCCTTCATGTCCGTATTTTATTTTTATCGACGCCTCTACCTCTAAACATGAGGACATATTTATTGTTATCGGCTTTTCGCTTGAGGACAAGCGAGGTCTAAGCTTGGGGGAGTTGATACGTCCATTTTGCATCATGCTTTTATATCGATATTTATTGCATTATGGACTGTTATTTCACTTTATGTCACAATACTTATGGCTATTCTCTCTTATTTTACAAGGTTTACATAAGGAGGGAGAATGTCGGCAGCTGGAATTCTGGGCTGGAAAAGGAGCAAATATTAGAGACCTATTCTGCGCAACTCCAAAAGTCCTGAAACTCCACGGAACATCTTAAAATAAATAAAGAAAAATCCTCGCCAAAGATGAAGGCCAGGGGCCCACGCCCTGCTCACGAGGGTGGGCCCCCCCCAGGGCGCGCCCCTACCTCGTGGGCCCCCTGGTGGCTCTCCGACGTCCATCTTCTCCTATATGAAGTCTTTCGATGAGAAAAAATAAAGAGGAACTTTTCGAGATGAGACTCCGCCGCCACGAGGCGGAACCTTGGCGGAACCAATCTAGAGCTCTGGCAGAGTTGTTTTGCAGGGGATACTTCCCTCCGGGAGGAGGAAATCATCACCATCATCATCATCAACGCTCCTCTCATCGGGAGAGGGCAATCTCCATCAACATCTTCACCAGCACCATCTCATCTCCAAACCCTAGTTCATCTTTTGTATCCAATTCTTGTCTCAAAGTCCGGGATTGGTGCTAGTAGGTTGCTAGTAGTGTTGATTACTCCTTGTAGTTGATGCTAGTTGGTTTATTTGG
Source organism: Triticum urartu (assembly GCF_003073215.2). Classification (NCBI taxonomy): domain Eukaryota; kingdom Viridiplantae; phylum Streptophyta; class Magnoliopsida; order Poales; family Poaceae; genus Triticum; species Triticum urartu. The sequence continues at coordinate 340,939,008 of NC_053022.1, forward strand.
TGGAAGATCATATGTTCAGATCCTATATGCATATTATTACCCCTCTGATTATGAACACGAATATGCTTTGTGAGTAATTACGTTTGTTCCTGAGGACAAGGGAGAAGTCTTGCTATTAGTAGTCATGTGAATTTGGTATTCGTTTGATATTTTGATAAGATGTATGTTGTCTAGCCTCTAATGGTGTTATGTGAACGTCGACTACATAACACTTCACCATTATTTGGGCCTAGAGGAAGGCATTGGGAAGTAATAAGTAGATGATGGGTTGCTAGAGTGACAGAAGCTTAAACCCTAGTTTATGCGTTGCTTCGTAAGGGGCTGATTTGGATCCACATGTTTCATGCTATGGTTAGGTTTACCTTAATACTTTTGTTGTAGTCGCGGATGCTTGCAATAGAGGTTAATCATAAGTGGGATGCTTGTTCAAGTAAGAACAACACCCAAGCACCGGTCCACCCACATATCAAATTATCTAAGTATCTAACGCGAATCATATGAACGTGATGAAAACTAGCTTGACGATATTCCCATGTGTCCTCGGGAGCGCTTTTCCTATTATAAGAGTTTGTTCCGGCTTGTCCTTTGGTACAAAAGGATTGGGCCACCTTGCTGCACTTTATTTACTTTTGTTACTTGTTGCTCGTTACAATTTATCTTGTCACAAAACTATCTGTTACCACTTATTTCAGTACTTGCAGAGAATACCTTGCTGAAAATCGCTTATCATTTCCTTCTGCTCCTCGTTGGGTTCGACACTCTTACTTATCGAAAGGACTATGATAGATCCCCTATACTTGTGGGTCATCAGAAACATGTCCTTAGTCCTTTTCAGGTATTTCAGGATGTTCTTAACCGCTGTCCAGTGATCCACTCCTAGATTACTTTGGTACCTCCCTGCTAAACTAATAGCAAGGCACACATCAGGTATGGTACACAGCATTGCATACATGATAGAACCTATGGCCGAAGCATATGGAATGACTTTCATTTTCTCTCTATCTTCTGTAGTGGTCGGGAATTGAGTCTGACTCAACTTCACACCTTGTAACACAGGCAAGAACCCTTTCTTTGCTTGATCCATTTTGAACTTCTTCAAAACTTTATCAAGGTATGTGCTTTGTGAAAGTCCAATTAAGCGTCTTGATCTATCTCTATAGATCTTGATGACCAATATATAAGCAGCTTCACTGATGTCTTTCATTGAAAAATTCTTATTTAAGTATCCTTTTATGCTATTCAGAAATTCAATATCATTTCCAATCAACAATATGTCATCCACATATAATATCAAAAATGCTATAGAGCTCCCACTCACTTTCTTGTAAATACATGCTTCTCCAAAAGTCTGTATAAAACCATATGCTTTGATCACACTATCAAAGCATATATTCCAACTCCAAGATGCTTGCACCAGTCCATAAATGCATCGCTGGAGCTTACACACTTTGTTAGCACCTTTTGGATCGACAAAACCTTCTGGTTGGATCATATACAACTCTTCTTTGAGATATCCATTAAGGAATGCAGTTTTGACATCCATTTGCCAATTTTCATAATCATAAAATGCGGCAATTGGTAACATGATTCAGACAGACTTAAGCATCACTACGGGTGAGAAGGTCTCATCGTAGTCAACTCCTTGAACTTGTCAAAAACCTTTCACAACAAGTCGAGCTTTGTAGGCAGTAACATTACCGGCAGCGTCAGTCTTCTTCTTGAAGATCCATTTATTCTCTATGGCTTGCCGATCATCGGGCAAGTCAACCAAAGTCCACACTTTGTTCTCATACATGGATCCCATCTTAGATTTCATGGCCTCAAGCCATTTTGCGGAATCTGGTCTAATCATCGCTTCCTCATAGTTCGTAGGTTCATCATGGTCAAGTAACATGACTTCCAGAACAGGATTACCATACCACTCTGGTGCGGATCTTACTCTAGTTGACCTACGAGGTTCGGTAGTAACTTGTTCAAAAGTTTCATGATCATCATCATTAGCTGCCTCACTAATTGGTATTGGAATCACTGTAACTAATTTCTATGATGAACTACTTTCCAATAAGGGAGTAGGTACAGTTACCTCATCAAGTTCTACTTTCCTCCCACTCACTTCTTTCGAGAGAAACTCCTTCTCTAGAAATGATCCATTCTTAGCAACGAATATTTTGCCTTCGGATCTATGATAGAAGGTGTACCCAACAGTCTCCTTTGGGTATCCTATGAAGACGCATTTCTCTGATTTGGGTTTGAACTTATCAAGTTGAAGCTTTTTCACATAAGTATCGCAACCCCAAGCTTTAAGAAACAACAACTTGGGTTTCTTTCCAAACCACAATTCATATTGTGTCGTCTCAACGGATTTCGATGGTGCCCTATTTAACGTGAATGCAGCCATCTCTAAAGCATAACCCCCAAACGATAGCGGTAAATCAGTAAGAGACATCATAGATCGCACAGTATCTAATAAAGTGCGGTTACGACATTCGGACACAGCATTACGCTGTGGTGTTCCGGGTGGCGTGAGTTGCGAAACTATTCCGCATTGTTTCAAATGAAGACCAAACACATAACTCAAATATTCACCTCCACGATCAGACCGTAGAAACTTAATTTTCTTGTTATGATGATTTTCCACTTCACTGTGAAATTCTTTGAACTTTTCAAATGTTTCAGACTTATGTTTCATCAAGTAGACATACCCATATCTGCTCAAATCATATGTGAAGGTTAGAAAATAACGATACCCGCCACGAGCATCAACACTCATCGGACCGCATACATCAGTATGTATTATTTCCAATAAGTTGTTGCTCGTCCCATTGTTCTGGAGAACGAAGTCTTAGTCATCTTGCCCATTAGGCATGGTTCGCAAGCACCAAGTGATTCATAATCAAGTGATTCCAAAAGCCCATCAGCATGGAGTTTCTTCATGCGCTTTACACCAATATGACCTAAACAATAGTGCCACAAATAAGTTGCACTATAATTATTAAACTTATATCTTTTGGCTTTAATACTATGAATATGTGTATCACTACTATCAAGATTTAGTAAAAAGTAGACCACTCATCAAGGGTGCATGACCATAAAAGATATTACTCATATAAATAGAACAACCATTATTCTCTGATTTAAATGAATAACTGTCTCACATAAAAGAAGATCCAGATATAATGTTCATGCTTAACGCTGGCACCAAATAACAATTATTCAGGTCTAAAACTAATATTGAAGGTAGATGTAGAGGTAGCGTGCCGACGGCGATCACATCGACTTTGGAACCATTTCCCACGCGCATTGTCACCTCGTCCTTAGCCAATATTCGCTTAATCCATAGCCCATGTTTCGAGTTGCAAATATTAGCAACAGAACCAATATCAAATACCCAGGCGCTACTGCGAGCATTAGTAAGGTATACATCAATAACATGTATATCAAATATACCTTTCATTTTGCCAACCTTCTTATCCGTCAAATACTTGGGGCAGTTCTGCTTCTAGTGACCAGTCCCTTTGCAGTAGAAGCACTCAGTCTCAGGCTTAGGTCTGGGCTTGGGTTTCTTCACTTGAGCAGCAACTTGCTTGCCGTTCTTCTTGAAGTTCCCTTTTTTCCCTCTGCCCTTCTTCTTGAAACTGGTGGTCTTGTTGACCATCAACACTTGATGCTCCTTCTTGATTTCTACCTCCGCAGCCTTTAGCATTGCGAGGAGCTCGAGAATTGGCTTATCCATCCCTTGCACATTATAGTTCATCATGAAGCTTTTGTAGCTTGGTGGCAGTGATTGAAGAACTTTGTCAATGACAATATCAATTGGAAGATTAACTCCCAGTTGAGTCAAGTGATTGTGGTACCCAGACATTCTGAGTATGAGTTCACCGACAGAACTATTCTCCTCCATTTTGCAGCTGTAGAACTTATTGGAGACTTCATATCTCTTAATCCGTGCATTTGCTTGAAATATTAACTTCAAATCCCGGAACATCTCATATGCTCCATGACGTTCAAAACATCATTGAAGTCCCGGTTCTAAGCCGTAAAGCATGGCACACTGAACTATCGAGTAGTCATCAGCTTTGCTCTGCCAGGTGTTCATAACATCTGGAGTTGCTCCTGCAGGAGGTTTGGCACCTAGCGGTGCTTCCAGGACGTAATTCTTCTGTGCAATAATGAGGATAATCCTCAAGTTACGGACCCAGTCCGTGTAGTTTCTACCATCATCTTTCAACTTAGCTTTCTCTAGGAACGTATTAAAATTCAATGGAACAACATCACGAGTCATTTATCTACAACAACATAGACATGCAAAATACTATCAGGTACTAAGTTCATGATAAATTAAAATTCAATTAATCATATTACTTAAGAACTCCCACTTAGATAGACATCCCTCTAATCATCTAAGTGATCACGTGATCCATATCAACTAACCATGTCCGATCATCACGTGAGATGTAGTAGTTTTCTATGGTGAATATTTTGATCATATCTACTATATGGTTCACGCTCGAGCTTTCGGTCTCTAGTGTTCCGAGGCCATATCTGCATATGCTAGGCTCGTCAAGTTTAACCCGAGTATTCTGCATGTGCAAAACAAGCTTGCACCAGTTGTATGTGAACGTAGAGTTATCACACCCGATCATCACGTGGTGTCTCGGCACGACGAACTGTAGCAATGGTGCATACTCAGGGAGAGCACTTGTACCTTGAAATTTAGTGAGAGATCATCTTATAATGCTACCGCCAAACTAAGCAAAATAAGATGCATAAAGGATAAACATCACATGCAATCAAATAAGTGATATGATATGGCCATCATCATCTTGTGCCTTTGATCTCCATCTCCAAAGCACCATCATGATCACCATCGTCACCGGCTTGACACCTTGATCTCCATCGAAGCATCGTTGTCGTCTCACCAACTATTGCTTCTACGACTATCGCTACCGCTTAGTGATAAAGTAAATCAATTACATGGTGATTGCATTTCATACAATAAAGCGACAACCATATGGCTCCTACTAGTTGCTGATAACTGTTTACAAAACATGATCATCTCATACCACAAATTATATATAATCACGTCTTGACCATATCACATCACAACATTGAAGGAAATATGCCCTAGAGGCAATATAAAGTTATTATTTATTTCCTTATATCATGATAAATGTTTATTATTCATGCTAGAATTGTATTAACCGGAAACATAATACATGTGTGAATACATAGACAAACAGAGTGTCGCTAGTATGCCTCTACTTGACTAGCTCGTTGATCAAAGATGGTTATGTTTCCTAACCATAGACATGAGTTGTCATTTGACTAACGGGATCACATCATTAGGAGAATGATGTGATTGACTTGACCCATTCCGTTAGCATAGCACTTAATCGTTTAGTTTGTTGCTATTGCTTTCTTCATGACTTATACATGTTCCTATGACTATGAGATTATGCAACTCCCGTTTACCGGAGGAACACTTTGTGTGCTACCAAACATCACAACGTAACTGGGTGATTATAAAGGTGCTCTACAGGTGTCTCCGAAGGTACTTGTTGGGTTGGCGTATTTCGAGATTAGGATTTGTCACTCCGATTGTCCGAGAGGTATCTCTGGGCCCTCTCGGTAATGCACATCACTTAAGCCTTGCAAGCATTGCAACAAATGAGTTAGTTGCAGGATGATGTATTACGGAACGAGTAAAGAGACTTGCCGGTAATGAGATTGAACTAGGTATTGAGATACCGACGATCGAATCTCGGGCAAGTAACATACCGATGACAAAGGGAACAATGTATGTTGTTATGCGGTCTAACCGATAAAGATCTTCGTAGAATATGTGGGAGCCAATATGAGCATCCAGGTTCCGCTATTGGTTATTGACCGGAGACGTGTCTCGATCATGTCTACATTGTTCTCGAACCCGTAGGGTCCGCACGCTTAAGGTTTCGATGACAGTTATATTATGAGTTTTGATGTACCGAAGGAGTTCAGAGTCCTGGATGAGATCGGGGACATGACGAGGAGTCTTGAAATGGTCGAGACATAAATATCGATATATTGGACGACTATATTCGGACATCGGAAAGGTTCCGAGTGATTCGGGTATTTTTCGGAGTACCGGAGAGTTACGGGAATTCGCCGGGGAGTATATGGGCCTTATTGGGCCATACGGGAATAGAGGAGAGAGGCCAAAAGGAAGGAGGCACGCGCCCCCGTCTGGTCCGAATTGGACAAGGGGTGCAACCCACTTTTCCTTGTTCCTCTCCCCCTCTTTCCTTCTCTCCTACTCCAACAAGGGAAGGAGGAGTCCTACTCCCGGTGGGAGTAGGACTCCCCCCTTGGCGCGCCCTCCTCCTAGGCCGGCCGCCTACCTCCCTTGCTCCTTTATATACGGGGGCAGGGGGCACCCCATAGACACAACAATTGATCATTGATCTCTTAGCCGTGTGCGGTGCCCCCCTCCACCATAATCCTCGATAATATTGTAGTGGTGCTTAGGTGAAGCCCTGCGACGGTAGAACATCAAGATCGTCACCACGCCGTTGTGCTGACGGAACTCTTCCCCGACATTCTGCTGGATCGGAGTCCGGGGATCGTCATCGAGCTGAACGTGTGCTAGAACTCGGAGGTGCCGTAGTTTCGGTGCTTGATCGGTCGGGCTGTGAAGACGTACGACTACATCAACCGCGTTGTTATAACGCTTCCGCTTCCGGTCTACGAGGGTACGTAGACAACACTCTCCCCTGTCGTTGCTATGCATCACCATGATCTTGCGTGTGCGTAGGAATTTTTTTGAAATTACTACGTTCCCCAACAGTGGCATCCGAGCCAGGTTTTATGCGTTGATGTTATATGCACGAGTAGAACACAAGTGAGTTGTGGGTGATATAAGTCATACTGCTTACCAGCATGTCATACTTTGGTTCGGCAGTATTGTTGGATGAAGCGACCCGGACCGATATTACGCGTACGCTTACGCGAGACTGGTTCTACCGACGTGCTTTGCACATAGGTGGCTGGCGGGTGTCAGTTTCTCCAACTTTAGTTGAACCGAGTGTGGCTACGCCCGGTCCTTGCGAAGGTTAAAACATCACCAACTTGACAAACTATCGTTGTGGTTTTGATGCGTAGGTAAGAACGGTTCTTGCTAAGCCCGTAGCAGCCACGTAAAACTTGCAACAACAAAGTAGAGGACGTCTAACTTGTTTTTGCAGGGCATGTTGTGATGTGATATGGTCAAGACATGATGCTAAATTTTATTGTATGAGATGATCATGTTTTGTAACCGAGTTATCGGCAACTGACAGGAGCCATATGGTTGTCGCTTTATTGTATGCAATGCAATCGCCCTGTAATGCTTTACTTTATCACTAAGCGGTAGCGATAGTCGTGGAAGCATAAGATTGGCGAGACGACAACGATGCTACGATGGAGATCAAGGTGTCGCGCCGGTGACGATGGTGATCACGAAGGTGCTTCAGAGATGGAGATCACAAGCACAAGATGATGATGGCCATATCATATCACTTATATTGATTGCATGTGATGTTTATCTTTTATGCATCTTATCTTGCTTTGATTAACGGTAGCATTATAATATGACCTCTCACTAAATTTCAAGATAAAAGTGTTCTCCCTGAGTATGCACGTTGCGAAAGTTCGTCGTGCCAGACACCACGTGATGATCGGGTGTGATAGGCTCTACGTTCAAATACAACGGGTGCAAAACAGTTGCACACGCAGAATACTCAGGTTAACTTGACGAGCCTAGCATATGCAGATATGGCCTCGGAACACTGAGACCGAAAGGTCGAGCGTGAATCATATAGTAGATATGATCAACATATGATGTTCACCATTGAAAGCTACTCCATTTCACGTGATGATCGGTTATGGTTTAGTTGATTTAGATCACGTTGATCACTTAGAAGATTAGAGGGATGTCTTTCTAAGTGGGAGTTCTTAAGTAATATGATTAATTGAACTTTAATTTATCATGAACTTAGTCCTGATAGTATTAGCATATCTATGTTGTAGATCAATAGCTCGTGTTTAGCTCCCCTATTTTATTTTTGATATGTTCCTAGAGAAAATTAAGTTGAAAGATGTTAGTAGCAATGATGCGGATTGGATCCGTGATCTGAGGATTATCCTCATTGCTGCACAGAAGAATTATGTACTTAATGTACCGCTAGGTGACAGACCTATTGCAGGAGCAGATGCAGACGTTATGAACGTTTGGCTAGCTCAATATGATGACTACTTAATAGTTTAGTGCACCATGCTTAAACGGCTTAGAATCGGGACTTCAAAGACGTTTTGAACGTCATGGATCATATGGATGTTCCAGGAGTTGAAGTTAATATTTCAAGCAAATACCCGAGTTGAGAGATATGAAGTCTCCAACAAGTTCTATAGCTAAAAGATGGAGGAGAATAGCTCAAGCAGTGAGCATGTGTTCAGATTGTCTGGGTACTACAATCGCTTGAATCAAGTGGGAGTTAATCTTCCAGATAAAATAGTGAATGACAGAATTCTCTAGTCACCATCACCAAGTTAGTAGAACTTCGTGATGAACTATAGTATGCAAGGGATGATGAAAACGATTCCCGAGCTTTTCGTGATGATGAAATCGATGAAGGTAGAAATCAATAAAGAGCATCAAGTGTTGATGATTAACAAGACCACTAGTTTCAAGAAAAGGGCAAAAGGAAAGAAAGGGAACTTCAAGAAGAACGGCAAGCAAGTTGTTGCTCAAGTGAAGAAGCCCAAGTCTGGTCCTAAGCCTGAGACTAAGTGCTTCTACTGCAAAGGGACTGGTCACTGGAAGCGGAACTGCCCCAAGTATTTGGCGGATAAGAAGGATGACAAAGTGAACAAAGGTATATTTGATATACAGATTATTGATGTGTATTTTACTAGTGTTCATAGCAACCCCTCGGTATTTGATACTGGTTCAGTTGCTAAGAGTAGTAACTCGAAACGGGAGTTGCAGAATGAATAAAGACTAGTTAAGGGTGAAGTGACGATGTATGTTTGGAAGTGGTTCCAGATTGATATGATCATCATCGCACACTCCCTATACTTTCGGGATTAGTGTTGAACCTAAATAAGTGTTATTTGGTGTTTGCGTTGAGTATGAATATGATTTGATCATGTTTATTGCAATACGGTTATTCATTTAAGTAAGAGAATAAATTGTTGTTCTGTTTACATGAATAAAACCTTCTGTGGTCATACACCCAATGAAAATGGTTTGTTGGATCTCGATTGTGGTGATACACATTCTCATAATATTGAAGCCAAAAGATGCAAAGTTAATAATGACTAGTCGTCAACCCATGCAAAATGCACGGGCTAGTTTTGTAACATTTTTGTCAATTTCTCACTTTTTATTTCACTTCATATTTTACGCATATGTAATGTAAGCAAATTATCAATGGTGTAGCACACATATTAATCTTTTCTACAGAAGCCATGAAAGTAACTTGGATCATTTGAAAACGCAAATACATTTGAGTGTCTTAGTGAGTCAATGTAATTTCAACCATAAATATGTTCTGTTATCAAAAACTCAGACAACTAATTAGACTTTCATAGAAATGACTCAATGGATAGATAGCTAAATATTTATTTGGAATATCACTAAAAATCAACATTATTAAATATTTAGAGACAAAATGCCATCACATGAGGGAGTAATCCAATTAATATTGAGTCAACTTGCGTCTGCAAAAAAGTAGTACTGTTAGCATAAAAAGAAGTCTAACGTGAGCTTACGTATAAGTTTAGTATCCATAAGCACTGCATTGAATTTGCTAGATGGCAGCAGGAAATACATGCTTAAGGTTTTTACTATATGCATCCAAAAGAAGCACCTCCCAACACATTATATTTAGCGTTGAAGTTTAGAAGTCTGGTACTGCATAACTTGTTGATGAGAAAAAGAAGGTAAAAACATACTATAGGTAATTTAAATGTATAAGCGTTATACAAATAATAGGTATGAAAGGAAAGAGATGGACAATGTAGTGAGAGGAAAACATGAATAAAACCGAGATTTGTAGTAGTGACATGACTATCTTGCATTAACTTTTCTGCCAGATTATCCATTAGAACGAAATACATAGTACATGCGCGTAGTTGATCCAACATCCACTAAAGACATGAACAAAAAAACTATATAAATCAGACATGAAGGTAGTGTCTTCGAATAGTCATTATGCAATGCAACTTGGTCAGAAACATTATTGCTAAAATTTTCTCCTAGAATCTAAATTTCTCTTAAGATCACCAGAGGATGGTAAACGCTCCACACATCTTGGCATTTCCAAGAAGCTTCAAATCAGAAAATCTCTCTACCGTGTCACTGTGCAAACATAAGAAAAAATTTCATTGTTTTTTTTCTTGTTGAAACAACCAAACTCGGGTACATAACATTACCTAAATACATGGCCACATTCAGATTTTTGGTTGGCTTAGTAAAAGCAATAAAATGTATTTCTCTCATCATGAAAAGATATCATTCTCACAAAAAGAGAATGCCATCATTATAGAGACCTCTTACCCTGGCCATAGCAACAAAATTAGTACATTATATTGAGAAGTAGACTGATTTATATTAATCACCTGAAGACATCACAACACCATTATTAATGTTCAAGCGGTCTTCAATTCGGAAGATATAAAGAATTTGAAACTATCTTATTCAGGAATTACGTAGTCATAAAAAGTGTATATGAATAGAAAATATATGAGTTCTTCTGTGTTGATGATAACATCAACAGAGTATAACTTCCCTTACCCTAGCAATGCTATTACTCCTAGTTGATAGCACCGAGTATTTCACGCACAATCTATTTAACATAAAATTGAGTATTTGTCACACGCAATTGACAGAAAACCAAAAGTGTAGCAGCAACAACGCTCAACTCATTAGTAGTTCTCACATGCCTTTGCTTTTGCAAACCAATTGCCTGCAAAAAAAATAGTTATCCAGAATTAGAACAGAACCCTCAATGTTTCAGTAGTTGACAGAGAACTTCATCGTCAGTGTTCCAGTCTAACTATCTGCACTATCCGCTGACTAAAAAGGGGTTAGAAGAAAATTCATGCGAAGTCAATTCTCTAAGTCAGGACATGACAGCTTGGCAAGGAACTTCCTTGAACAGGAGGTTGTGGCGGACCAGTAAATCAAGCAACACCATGAGCTGTAAATAGACTGGGGCAGGCCATTGACGATGTTAACTCTCCCATTGAGGGTCTTGGACATTCTTTTTCGATACAAAAAATTATTACTAACTTGACCAGTGACGACGTTGACACTGACATTAGGCTCCTTCATGCTCTTGTCTTCTGTTTAGATAGCAGATATAATTTATAAGCTCGCCTGATGAGCATAGTTATACTCCGATCGATGTCCATTATGTCCATAGGTTGTACATGAGAGGATTATGCTTCCCAACCAATCTCCATGAGTCATCCATAGGTTGTACGTGAGAAGAGCCGAGATTGCATCCCTGGAGAGCACAACACTATCCAAGCACACATACAAAACAGACTGAACCCAAAACCAATGTTAATGTTGATTCAGAGTATAAACCTGCAAGAAAAGGATTAGAACAAAATATTGTGTGAAATGAACCTGATAAAGATGAGGACAACGGTTTTGAGTCAATAAGCTCCTTTAGCATAGCGGATCCATGCCCCAACTTGGTCTTGAGAGAGACATGGGTTAGCTCTCCATGGGGTTGGAAGTAGCAGGAGGGAGAGACATGCCGCAAGATTGTTTGAGGTTGTATTTTAACAGGAAGAGGAATAGACAGTGGAGAAGCAGTGATCTCTTTCGGGTCTCGAAGAAGTACAGGGCGTCAAGGCAATCAACAATAGTGTGCAATCTTTCCGATAATACTGCCGCTTAATGATGTTGTATCTTTTTCCTAGCCTACTTTTGTTTTTACTCTTATTGTCTAATTCTGCACATATCATTTATTAGTTCTGTTCTGTGAGCATGATAATAATTGGCAAAAGGGCAGCAGGTCCTGGACCACATATATAACAATTAAGTGAGTCAATTACCATAACTTAGACAAAACTGTACGTTTGATATGCAGCACTCCCAGCTACACTTTGATAGAAAAATATATGTGAAAATGATTTAGCGGATCTGGCAGACAAACTGAAGCAATGTACAACACATAGTTTCAGAACATGTGACCCTCCCAATAACAGTACACTGGATTTTGTCGAGCATAATAGATCGCTAGTTCACTACCTCTTGAGGAAAGGAGCATATACACAATATTATTTGTTGAGGGTCTCTCCCACGTAATAATTTAATAAATCTGTTACCATGATTTTTTAAAACAAATTTATTTCAAGATAAAAGAAAACTATTTGACAGCTTGCATGGAAGTTATATTTACCTCAGACTATGAGTATCTTCAATCAAACATTTATGTATATACTGACTAAAAAAGTAGTATATTGATTCCATATATTGCCTTACAAAAAATGTTGTATATGCTACATCACAAAAACGGTATACTTACTTCAATACAAATATATGTTATATACCCTTTTGATTTGATTTCGTAGGCTACATACTGCCATGCACAAAGATCAGTGTGCATACTACATGGTTATAGATGTAAAGGGCAGCCCGGTGCATGTAGCTCCTGCTTGCGCAAGGTCCGTGGAAGGGTCCGACCACTTTGGGTCTTCTGTATATACTTGAAATTAGTACCTTATATACTACTTTTGATGGTAGCACATACCACAATGAAGATAAAAAATGACTTCGGCTATTCAAATCAGTTAAAAAATGTGGTATCAAGTCCATGGGCAAAATGTGGTATATATTCCATTATCACAAAGTCAGTATATGTAATATCACAAATATATTGTTCTGGTATATACTGATTATTGACACCATACTCCGTTCAAGGCATGTTCACGGCAACAAGAAGTAAAAGGGCCGTATATTTTAAGAGTCGGCCAGATAAGCTAACATTTTAGGTACCTTTCTATATACTACATAGATACATTCTCTTGAAACGTGCATGCATATGAGCATATCTGAAAAGGCGCAAATGTCATGTTTGGTTTAGCACACACAGTTTAGTAGTGCACCATAAGGAAAATCACAAACGTGTCTAGAACTGAAAGTAAATATAAGAAGCAGCATGACGATATTGTTGGAGTCTTGAAGATTATTAATCCAAGTACTATAGAAAACAAATCTCACTGAAGTTATGTGGTAGTCTTAGCTGTAGTTGAAGGCATAAAACTGATTGAGCAAACTATCAAATACATGCAGATCCATATGGCTGATGGCATGAGTTCCACAGGAGCCTGAAACCCTGACTGGCGTTGATGATGAACATCCAGCCCATCCAGCACAGGGTCTGCATCAACAGTTAAAATCATTAGCCTGATTGGTAAGAAGAAAAAGTTCTTCAAACAACACTAATCCTATGGCGCACACACCAGATTGTCTAATTTCCTTATTAGAAATTCCATCAAGTCTATTCAACATTGCTTAGGCTCAAATTTCAGATTAGTAAACATCAAATGTTATGTTATGTCAAGCAGCTTTGAAGCTGCACTAATGATGACATCCTAAAGTGGTCCTCAAAAATCAGGAGTGGACATCTACACTCATAGTCATAGGTGCAGTAGTATTTCTCCAGTGAGTTAACCCGCCTTTGCCAAAAGATGCTAATTATCCATGTGACCATGTCTCTGCAGCATAAACACATGAAGCATCAATGTTGAGTGATAAATACTTGGGACGGGGAATGAATTGCTCCTTCTTGTGGGAATTAACACATACATTTTCTTGGCAAACAAAGCTCAAGTTCTGCATATTAAACTGTAGTACACTGGGCAAAAAACAACAACAATGCATTTGGTATTAGGTAATTTAAAATATGGTAAGGTTCAATAGGTAAAAGCAGAACTCTAGTACTTCACACCAAGCTTCACCATTCATCACCGGAAATCCACAGAACTATATCGTAGTAAGCTAAACAACAATTGAGCCCATGAACCATTTTTTAGAACTAACTAAACCACCAATTACAACAAAATTGTATTGTACTTTGCCAAATTCAATCCAATCGAGCACTCTCAACTATTAGTCCTAACTGAAGCACCTGTTAATAAAGTAACTAAACCATCATGATTGGAAAAAACAAAAGTATCTAAATCACCATTGCAGAGCCAAAGGATAGTAGTATTGAGCCAGTTCCTCGGCAACCCAAGTTCGTGTGTGAGAGGAGATTGTACCTACTAACATGGCAATCAAGTGGCACTCCACCTAGCACACCCACGAATCCATTCCACCCAAGTTCCATGAGAGAACTTCAGAGAAGAAATTTATCTTGCCGGGCAGCCACTTAGAACACGGCAGAATTTGCTATGCGGAGCGCGATCTTCTCCTGCTACTTCGGCGCCTCGGCGGTCCATCGTTTGAAGGGGCACAGTAGGACACCATTGCTGTCGTTTATAAGCATGGCCGCAGGATAGTAGAGCGTCGTGTGTTATAGTAACTACGGACACGACGTTCGATGGGAGAGGAACAGGAGATGGGCACAGATCGACGAACAGTACACAGTACGCCTCACCCATGTTCCCTCGACCAGCCGCGTCGCTACCACGCAATCGGAAGCAGGCGCCGCCGCATGCTGGTCCAAGAGAGAGGACCGAGGAGAGAGATGGTTCACACTGGCGGTGGAGACGGCGGTGGGATGCAACGGATTGTGGATGCGGTGGGCAGCGGTGGCGGATGGGGCAGGAAGCAACGACAATGGTTGGGGCACAGGGCGGCGCCGCGATCCATGGCAGCTGATGTACGGGATGGTGGGGGTCAGGAGAATAGGGATAAGGGAAGAAGGCTTCTGTTTTTCTGAAAAAAGGACCGTGGGCCTTTAGAGTTTTTTTTTACTGAATTAAGCATATAATTAATCAAAAGTCAGATATGTCGATTAATCTACACCGTAATAATTTGGTCCCACCAGATTAACGGCCTGTAAAATCTAATTAACGTCGTAGGAAGTCTAGAATTAGTATAGGTATAGATAGATAGATAGATAGATAGATAGATAGATAGATAGATAGTGCAACTTATCTGTGGCAGTACCGTTTAGGTTATATTGATGTAAAGTGCATGAAGAAAATCCATGTTGATGAGCTTTTGGAATCACTTGATTATGAATCATTTTGATGCTTGCGAACCATGCCTCATGGGCAAGATGACTAAGACTCCGTTCTCCGGAACAATGGAGCGAGCAACTGACATATTGGAAATAATACATACTGATGTATGCAGTCCAATGAGTGTTGAGGCTCGCGGCGGGTATCGTTATTTTCTGACCTTCACAGATGATTTGAGCAGATATGGGTATATCTACTTGATGAAACATAAGTCTGAAACAATTGAAAAGTTCAAAGAATTTTAGAGTGAAGTGGAAAATCATCGTAACAAAAATAAAAGTTTCTACGATATGATCGCAGAAGTAAAATATTTGAGTTACGAGTTTGGTCTTCAGTTAAAACAATGTGAAATAGTTTCACTACTCACGCCACCTGGAACACCACAGTGTAATGGTGTGTCCGAACGTCGTAACCGTACTTTATTAGATATGGTGCGATCTATGATGTGTCTTACCGATTTACCACTATCGTTTTGGGGTTATGCATTAGAGACAGCTACATTCACGTTAAATAGGGCACCATCTAAATCCGTTGAGATGACACCGTATGAACTATGGTTTGGCAAGAAACCTAAACTGTCGTTTCTTAAAGTTTGAGGTTGCAATGCTTATGTGAAAAAAGTTTCAACCTGATAAGCTCAAACCCAAATCGGAGAAGTGCATCTTCATAGGATACCCAAAAGAAAAATGTTGGGTACACCTTCTATCACAGATCCGAAGGCAAGATATTCATTGCTGAGAATGGATCCTTTCTAGAGAAGGAGTTTCTCTCGAAATAAGTGAGTGGAAGAAAAGTAGAACTTGATGAGGTAACTGTACCTGCTCCCTTATTGGAAAGTAGTTCATCACAGAAATCTATTCATGTGACTACTACACCAATTAGTGAGGAAGCTAATGATGATGATCATGTAACTTCAGATCAAATTACTACCGAACCTCGTAGGTAAACCAGAGTGAGATCCGCACCAGAGTGGTACGGTAATCCTGTTCTGGAGGTCATGTTACTTGACCATGATGAGCCTACGAACTATGAGGAAGCGATGATGAGCCCAGATTTCGCGAAATGGCTTGAGGCCATGAAATCTGAGATGAGATCCATGTATGAGAACAAAGTATGGACTTTGATTGACTTTCCCATTGATCGGCGAGCCATTGAGATTAAATGGATCTTCAAGAGGAAGACGGACGTTGATAGTAGTGTTACTATCTACAAAGCTAGAATTGCCACAAAAAGGTTTTCGACAAGTTCAAGGTGTTGACTACGATGAGAGTTTCTCACTCGTATCTATGCTTAATTCTGTCCGAATCATGTTAGTAATTGTCGCATTTTATGAAATCTGGCAAATGGATAAACAAAACTACATTCCTTAATGGATTTATTAAAGAAGAGTTGTATATGATGCAACCAGAAGGTTTTGTCAATCCTAAAGGTACTAACAAAATATGCAAGCTCCAGCGATCCATTTATGGACTGGTGCAAGCATCTCGGAGTTGGAATATACGCTTTGATAAGTTGATCAAAGCATATAGTTTTATACAGACTTGCGGTGAAGTCTGTATTTACAAGAAAGTGAGTGGGAGCACTACAGCATTTCTGATAAGTATATGTGAATGACATATTGTTGATCGGAGATAATGTAGAATTATTCTGCAAAGCATAAAGGAATGTTTGACAGGAGTTTTTCAAAGAAAGACCTCGGTGAAGCTGCTTACATATTGAGCATCAAGATCTATAGAGATAGATTAAGACGCTTGATAAGTTTTTTAATGAGTACATACCTTGACAAAATTTTGAAGTAGTTCAAAATGGAACAGTCAAAAAGGAGTTCTTGCCTGTGTTACAAGGTGTGAAGTTGAGTAAGACTCAAAACCCGACCACGGCAGAAGATAGAGAGAGAACGAAAGTCATTCCCTATGCCTCAGCCATAGGTTCTATAAAGTATGCCATGCTGTGTACTAGACCTATTTTATACCCTGCCTTGAGTTTGGCAAGGGAGTACAATAATGATCTAGGATTAGATCACTAGACATTGGTCAAAATTATCCTTAGTGAAATAAGGATATGTTTATCGATTATGGAGGTGACAAAAGGTTCGTTGTAAAGGGTTACGTCGATGCAAGTTTTGACACTAATCCAGATGACTCTAAGTCTCAATTTGGATACATATTGAAAGTGGGAGCAATTAGCTACAGTAGCTCCATGCAGAGCATTGTTGACAAAAAAATTTGCAAAATACGTACGGATCTGAATGTGACAGACCCGTTGACTAAACTTCTCTCACAAGCAAAACATGATCACACCTTAGTACTCTTTGGGTGTTAATCACATAGCGATGTGAACTAGATTAATGAATCTAGTAAACCCTTTGGGTGTTGGTCACATGTCGATGTGAACTATGGGTGTTAATCACATGGTGATGTGAACTATTGGTATTAAATCATATGGCGATGTGAACTAGATTATTGACTCTAGTGCAAGTGGAAGACTGAAGGAAATATGCCCTCGAGGCAATAATAAAGTTATTATTTATTTCCTTATATCATATAAATGTTTATTATTCATGCTAGAATTGTATTAATCAGAAACATAATACATGTGTGAATACATAGACAAACAGAGTGTCACTAGTATGCCTCTACTTGACTAACTCGTTGATCAAATATGGTTATGTTTCCTAACCATAGACATGAGTTGTCATTTGATTAACGGGATCACATCATTAGGAGAATGATGTGATTGACTTGACCCATTCCGTTAGCATAGCACTTGATCGTTTAGTTTGTTGCTATTGCTTTCTTCATGACTTATACATGTTCCTATGACTATGAGATTATGCAACTCCCGTTTACCGGAGGAACACTTTGTGTGCTACCAAACGTCACAACGTAACTGGGTGATTATAAAGGTGCTCTACAGGTGTCTCCGAAGGTACTTGTTGGGTTGGCGTATTTCGAGATTAGGATTTGTCACTTCGATTGTCGGAGAGGTATCTCTGGGCCCTCTCGGTAATGCACATCACTTAAGCCTTGCAAGCATTGCAACAAATGAGTTAGTTGCAGGATGATGTATTACGGAATGAGTAAAGAGACTTGCCGGTAATGAGATTGAACTAGGTATTGAGATACCGACGATCGAATCTCGGGCAAGTAACATACCGATGACAAAGGGAACAATGTATGTTGTTATGCGGTCTGACCGACAAAGATCTTCGTAGAATATGTGGGAGCCAATATGAGCATCCAGGTTCCGCTATTGGTTATTGACCGGAGACGTGTCTTGGTCATGTCTACATTGTTCTCGAACCCGTAGGGTCCGCACGCTTAAGGTTTCGATGACAGTTATATTATGAGTTTTGATGTACCGAAGGAGTTCAGAGTCCTGGATGAGATCGGGGACATGACGAGGAGTCTCGAAATGGTCGAGACGTAAATATCGATATATTGGACGACTATATTCGGACATCGGAAAGGTTCCGAGTGATTCGGGTATTTTTCAGAGTACCGGAGAGTTACGGGAATTCGCCGGGGAGTATATGGGCCTTATTGGGCCATACGGGAATAGAGGAGAGAGGCCAAAAGGAAGGAGGCGCGCGCCCCCCCTCTGGTCCGAATTGGACAAGGGGTGCAGCCCACTTTTCCTTGTTCCTCTCCCCCTCTTTCCTTCTCTCCTACTCCAACAAGGGAAGGAGGAGTCCTACTCCCGGTGGGAGTAGGACTCCCCCCTTGGCGCGCCCTCCTCCTAGGCCGGCCGCCTCCCTCCCTTGCTCCTTTATATACGGGGGCAGGGGGCACCCCATGGACACAACAATTGATCATTGATCTCTTAGCCGTGTGCGGTGCCCCCCTCCATCATAATCCTCGATAATATTGTAGTGGTGCTTAGGCGAAGCCCTGCGACGGTAGAACATCAAGATCGTCACCACGCCGTTGTGCTGATGGAACTCTTCCCCGACATTCTGCTGGATCGGAGTCCGGAGATCGTCATCGAGCTGAACGTGTGCTAGAACTCGGAGGTGTCATAGTTTCGGTGCTTGATCGGTCGGGCCGTGAAGACGTACGACTACATCAACCGCGTTGTTATAACGCTTCCGCTTCCGGTCTACGAGGGTACGTAGACAACACTCTCCCCTGTCATTGCTATGCATCACCATGATCTTGCGTGTGCGTAGGAATTTTTTTGAAATTACTACGTTCCCCAACAGTGGCATCCGAGCCAGGTTTTATGCGTTGATGTTATATGCACGAGTAGAACACAAGTGAGTTGTGGATGATATAAGTCATACTGCTTACCAGCATGTCATACTTTGGTTTAGCGGTATTGTTGGATAAAGCGGCCCGGACCGATATTACGCGTACGCTTACGCGAGACTAGTTCTACCGACGTGCTTTGCACATAGGTGGCTGACGGGTGTCAGTTTCTCCAACTTTAGTTGAACCGAGTGTGGCTACGCCCGGTCCTTGCGAAGGTTAAAACATCACCAACTTGACAAACTATCGTTGTGGTTTTGATGCGTAGGTAAGAACGGTTCTTGCTAAGCCTGTAGCAGCCACGTAAAACTTGCAGCAACAAAGTAGAGGACGTCTAACTTGTTTTTGCAGGGCATGTTGTGATGTGATATGGTCAAGACATGATGCTAAATTTTATTGTATGAGATGATCATGTTTTGTAACCGAGTTATCGGCAACTGACAGGAGCCATATGGTTGTCGCTTTATTGTATGCAATGCAATCGCCCTGTAATGCTTTACTTTATCACTAAGCGGTAGCGATAGTCGTGGAAGCATAAGATTGGCGAGACGACAACGATGCTACGATGGAGATCAAGGTGTCGCGCCGGTGACGATGGTGATCACGAAGGTGCTTCAGAGATGGAGATCACAAGCACAAGATGATGATGGCCATATCATATCACTTATATTGATTGCATGTGATGTTTATCTTTTATGCATCTTATCTTGCTTTGATTAACGGTAGCATTATAATATGACCTCTCACTAAATTTCAAGATAAAAGTGTTCTCCCTGAGTATGCACCATTGCCAAAGTTCGTCGTGCCCAGACACCACGTGATGATCGGGTGTGATAAGCTCTACGTCCATCTACAACGGGTGCAAGCCAGTTTTTGCACACGCAGAATACTCAGGTTAAACTTGACGAGCCTAGCATATGCAGATATGGCCTCGGAACACTGAGAGCGAAAGGTCGAGCGTGAATCATATAGTAGATATGATCAACATATTGATGTTCACCATTGAAAGCTACTCCATTTCACGTGATGATCGGTTATGGTTTAGTTGATTTAGATCACGTGATCACTTAGAAGATTAGAGGGATGTCTTTCTAAGTGGGAGTTCTTAAGTAATATGATTAATTGAACTTTAATTTATCATGAACTTAGTCCTGATAGTATTAGCATATCTATGTTGTAGATCAATAGCTCGTGTTTAGCTCCCCTATTTTATTTTTGATATGTTCCTAGAGAAAATTAAGTTGAAAGATGTTAGTAGCAATGATGCGGATTGGATCCGTGATCTGAGGATTATCCTCATTGCTGCACAGAAGAATTATGTACTTAATGTACCGCTAGGTGACAGACCTATTGCAGGAGCAGATGCAGACGTTATGAACGTTTGGCTAGCTCAATATGATGACTACTTAATAGTTTAGTGCACCATGCTTAAACGGCTTAGAATCGGGACTTCAAAGACGTTTTGAACGTCATGGATCATATGGATGTTCCAGGAGTTGAAGTTAATATTTCAAGCAAATACCCGAGTTGAGAGATATGAAGTCTCCAACAAGTTCTATAGCTAAAAGATGGAGGAGAATAGCTCAAGCAGTGAGCATGTGTTCAGATTGTCTGGGTACTACAATCGCTTGAATCAAGTGGGAGTTAATCTTCCAGATAAAATAGTGAATGACAGAATTCTCTAGTCACCATCACCAAGTTAGTAGAACTTCGTGATGAACTATAGTATGCAAGGGATGATGAAAACGATTCCCGAGCTTTTCGTGATGATGAAATCGATGAAGGTAGAAATCAATAAAGAGCATCAAGTGTTGATGATTAACAAGACCACTAGTTTCAAGAAAAGGGCAAAAGGAAAGAAAGGGAACTTCAAGAAGAACGGCAAGCAAGTTGTTGCTCAAGTGAAGAAGCCCAAGTCTGGTCCTAAGCCTGAGACTAAGTGCTTCTACTGCAAAGGGACTGGTCACTGGAAGCGGAACTGCCCCAAGTATTTGGCGGATAAGAAGGATGGCAAAGTGAACAAAGGTATATTTGATATACAGATTATTGATGTGTATTTTACTAGTGTTCATAGCAATCCCTCGATATTTGATACTGGTTTAGTTGCTAAGAGTAGTAACTCGAAACGGGAGTTGCAGAATGAACAAAGACTAGTTAAGGGTGAAGTGATGATGTGTGTTGGAAGTGGTTCCAAGATTGATATGATCATCATCGCACACTCCCTATACTTTCGGGATTAGTGTTGAACCTAAATAAGTGTTATTTGGTGTTTGCGTTGAGCATGAATATGATTTGATCATGTTTATTGCAATACGGTTATTCATTTAAGTAAGAGAATAAATTGTTGTTCTGTTTACATGAATAAAACCTTCTATGGTCATACACCCAATGAAAATGGTTTGTTGGATCTCGATTGTGGTGATACACATTCTCATAATATTGAAGCCAAAAGATGGAAAGTTAATAATGACTAGTCGTCAACCCATGCAAAATGCACAGGCTAGTTTTGTAACATTTTTGTCAATTTCTCACTTTTTATTTCACTTCATATTTTACGCATATGTAATGTAAGCAAATTATCAATGGTGTAGCACACATATTAATCTTTTCTACAGAATCCATGAAAGTAACTTGGATCATTTGAAAACACAAATACATTTGAGTGTCTTAGTGAGTCAATGTAATTTCAACCATAAATATGTTCTGTTATCAAAAACTCGACAACTAATTAGGCTTTCATAGAAATGACTCAATGGATAGATAGCTAAATATTTATTTGGAATATCACTAAAAATCAACATTATTAAATATTTAGAAACAAAATTCCATCACATGAGGGAGTAATCCAATTAATATTGAGTCAACTTGCGTCTGCAAAAAAGTAGTATTGTTAGCATAAAAAGAAGTCTAACGTGAGCTTACGTATAAGTTTAGTATCCATAAGCACTGCATTGAATTTGCTAGATGGCAGCAGGAAATACATGCTTAAGGTGCCCCACTATGCTAGATGGCACCCCATAGACACAACAATTGATCATTGATCTCTTAGCCGTGTGCGGTGCCCCCCTCCACCATAATCCTCGATAATATTGTAGTGGTGCTTAGGCGAAGCCCTACGACGGTAGAACATCAAGATCGTCACCACGCCGTTGTGCTGACAGAACTCTTCCCCGACATTCTGCTGGATCGGAGTCCGGGGATCGTCATCGAGCTGAACGTGTGCTAGAACTCGGAGGTGTCGTAGCTTCGGTGCTTGATCGGTCGGGCCGTGAAGACGTACGACTATATCAACCGCGTTGTTATAACGCTTCCGCTTCCGGTCTACGAGGGTACGTAGACAACACTCTCCCCTCTCGTTGCTATGCATCACCATGATCTTGCGTGTGCGTATGAATTTTTTTGAAATCACTACGTTCCCCAACAAACATGCCCTGCAAAAACAAGTTAGACGTCCTCTACTTTGTTGTTGCAAGTTTTACGTGGCTACTACGGGATTCTAACAAGAACCGTTCTTACATACGGCATAAAAACCACAACGTGGTATAGTGATTGCTTTTTGATCTTCAGAAAGAACCATGTTCATTGAATCTTATTCAACTAAAGTTGGAGAAACAGACACCCGCCAGCCACCTGTGTGCAAAGCACGTCGGTATAACCAGTCTCATGAACGCGGTCATGTAATGTCGGTCCGGGCCGCTTCATCCAACAATACCGCCGAATCAAGAAACAACTAGTGAAGACAAGCAATATGTATATACCCACGCCCATAACTCCTTTGTGTTCTACTCGTGCATATAACATCTACGCATAGACCTGGCTCGAATACCACTGTTGGAGAACGTATTATTTCAAAATTTTGTCTACGATCACGCAAGATCTATCTAGAAGAAGCATAAAAACGAGCGGGGAGAGTGTGTCCACGTGCCCTCGTAGATCGAAAGCAGAAGCATTAAGTAACGCGGTTGATGTAGTCGAACGTCTTCGCGATCCAACCGATCAAGTATCGAACGCACGACACCTCCGCGATCTACACACTTCAGCTTGGTGACGTCCCTCGAACTCTAGATCCAGCTGAGTCCATGGGAGAGTTTCGGCAGCACGACGGCGTGTTGACGGTGATGATGAAGTTACCGACGCAGGGCTTCGCCTAAGCACTTCGACAATATGATCAAGGTGAAAATCCGTGGAGGGGGCACCGCACACGGCTAAGAAATCAACTTGTGTGTCTATGGGGTGCCCCCTCCCCCGTATATAAAGGAGTGGAGGAGGGGGCCGGCCGGCCTCATAGGGCGTGCCCCAAGGGGGGGGAATCCTACTCCTACTAGGAGTAGGTTCCCCCCTTTCCTAGTCCAATTAGGAGGGGAAGGAAAGGGAAGAGGGGAAGAAGGAAAGGGGGGCCGACCCCCTCCCCAATTCGGATTGGGATTGGGGGGCGCGCCCCTCCTCTTGGCCGCCTCCTCCTCTCTTCCACTAAAGCCCATGAAGGCCCATTAACCCCCCTGGGGGTCCGGTAAACCCCCGGTACTCCGGAAAATGCCCAAACCTATCCGAAATCTTTCCGGTGTCCAAACATAACTTTCCAATATATCAATCTTTATGTCTCGAGACTCCGCGTCATGTCCGTGATCACATCCGAGACTCCGAACAACCTTCGGTACATCAAATCACATAACTCACAATACATATCGTCATCGAACATTAAGCGTGCGGACCCTACGAGTTCGAGAACCATGTAGACATTACTGAGACTCATCTCCGGTCAATAACCAATAGCGGAACCTGGATGCTCATATTGGTTTCTTGATACGTCTCCATCGTATCGACTTTTCCAAACACTTTTGCCTGTGTTTTGGATTCTAACTTGCATGATTTGAATGGAACTAACCTGGACTGATGCTGTTTTCAGCAGAATTGTCATGGTGTTATTTATGTGCAGAAACAAAAGTTCTCGGAATGACCTGAAACTTCACGGAACGTCTTTTTAGAAATAATAAAAAATCCTTGCAAAAGATGAAGACCAGGGGGCCCACACCCTAGCCACGAGGGCGGGGGGCGTGCCTGCCCCCCTGGGCGCGCCCCCTACCTCGGGGGACCCCTGGAGCTCCTCCGACCTTAACTCCAACTCTATATTTCGGGGAGAGAAAAAAAGGAAAAAAGGATTCATCGCGTTTTACGATACTGAGCCACCGCCAAGCCCTAAAACCTCTTGGGAGGGCTGATCTGGAGTCTGTTTGGGGCTCCAGAGAGGGGAATCCGTCGCCATCCTCATCATCAACCATCCTCCATCACCAATTTCATGATGCTCACCGCCGTGCGTGAGTAATTCCATCGCAGGCTTGCTAGACGGTGATGGGTTGGATGAGATTTATCATGTAATCGAGTTAGTTTTGTTAGGGTTTGATCCCTAGTATCCACTATGTTCTGAGATCGATGTTGCTATGACTTTGCTATGCTTAATGCTTGTCACTAGGGCCCGAGTGCCAGGATTTCAGATCTGAACCTATTATGTTTTCATCAATATATGAGAGTTCTTGATCCTATCTTGCAAGTCTATAGTCACCTACTATGTGTTATGATCCGCCAACCCCGAAGTGACAATAATCGGGACCACTCCCGGTGATGACTGTAGTTTGAGGAGTTCATGTATTCACTATGTGTTAATGCTTTAGTGCGGTACTCTATTAAAAGGATGCCTTAATATCCCTTAGTTTCCATTAGGACCCCGCTGCCACGGGAGGGTAGGACAAAAGATGTCATGCAAGTTCTTTTCCATAAGCATGTATGACTATATTCGGAATACATGCCTACATTACATTGATGAATTGGAGCTAGTTCTGTGTCACCCTATGTTATGACTGTTACATGATGAACCGCATCCGGCATAATTCTCTATCACCGATCCATTGCCTACGAGCTTCCCATATATTGTTCTTTGATTATTTACTTTTCCGTTGCTATTGTTACAACCACTACAAAATACCAAAAACATTACTTTTGCTATCATTACCTTTTGCTACCGTTACCACTACTATCATATTACTTTGCTACTAAACACTTTGCTGCAGATATTAAGTTTTCAGGTGTGGTTGAATTGACAACTCAGCTGCTAATACTTGAGAATATTCTTTGGCTCCCCTTATGTCGAATCAATAAATTTGGGTTGAATACTCTACCCTCGAAAACTGTTGCGATCCCCTATACTTGTGGGTTATCAAGACTATTTTCTGGCACCGTTGACGGGGAGTATAGCTCTATTCTTTGAGTCACTTGGGATTTATATCTGCTTATCATTATGAAGAACTTGAGAGATCCAAAAATCAAGATTTATCCCTCAACTACGAGGGGAGGTAAGGAACTGCCATCTAGCTCTCCACTTGATTCACCTTCTGTTTTGAGTAAGCTTGCGACACCTAAACCTGCTTCTGCTATTCGTTCTGATATGTCGCATGTTATTGATGATGCCACTTCTGCTATGCATGATACTTATGATGAAACTACTTCTATGCTTGATACTACTGTGCCACTTGGTGAATTTCTTGATGAACAACTTGCTAGGGTTAGAGAGAATGAAATTATTGAAACTGATAATATTGACGAAAGTGATGATGAAGACTCCCCCTAATAAATATGAATCGCCTGTTATTCCTGAGGGTTATGTTTTGGAAAAAGAAGCTGCTCTAGCTATTTTAGCTTGCAAAGATAGATATGAGCTCAAGAGGTTATTAGCTAAATGGAAGCAGCAATCCCTTAATACTAGAATGAAACCTGACCCTGCTTTTGCTACTTCACCTATCTGTGTTACTGATAAGGATTATGAATTCTCTGTTGATACTGATATAATTACTTTGGTTGAATCTGATCCTTTTCATGGCTATGAATCTGAAACTGTTGTGGCACATCTTACTAAATTAAATGATATAGCCACCCTGTTCACTAATGATAAGATAACTCGTTACTTTTATATCCTTAAAATATTTCCGTTCTCATTAAAGGGTGATGCTAAGATATGGTTTAATTCTCTGGATCCTGGTTGTGTGCGTAGTCCCCAGGATATGATTTATTACTTCTCTGCTAAATATTTCCCTGCTCATAAGAAACAAGCTGCTTTGAGGGATATATATAATTTTGTGCAAATTGAAGAAGAGAGTCTCCCACAAGCTTGGGGAAGGCTTCTACAATTACTTAATGCTTTGCGTGATCATCCTCTTAAGAAAAATGAAATACTTGATATCTTTTATAATGGACTAACCGATACTTCCAGAGATTACCTGGATAGTTGTGATGGTTCTGTTTTCAGGGAAAGAACACCAGATGAAGCTGAAATTCTATTGAATAATATGTTGACAAATGAAAATAATTGGACACTTCCTGAGCCTATTCCTAAACCAACTCCGAAGAAGAGAGGTATTATATTTCTCAGTCCTGAAGATATGCAAGAGGCAAAGAAATCCATGAAAGAGAAGGGTATTAAAGCTGAAGATGCTAAGAATTTACCTCCTATTGAAGATATACATGGTCTTAATTTACCGCCTGTTGAGGAAATATATGGTTTTAATCCATCACCTATTGAAGAACACATGGTCTTGATAACCTGACACAGGTAGTAAACGTAAATTCTCTCTATAGATATGATAAAGCTGAAATCCCATTTACTAAGTTTGCTAGCCCATGCTTAGATGAGTTTGATAAATTTATGGTTAAGCAAGAAGACTTCAATGCTTATTTTGGTAGAGAATTGAAATACAATTCAAATATGCTTGAAAACTTGGGTGATTATATGGCTAATGTCAAAGGTGAACTTAAACTTATTAGTAAACATGCTTCTATGGTTACCACTCAAGTAGAACAAGTACTTAAGGCTCAAAATGATTTGCTCAATGAATTGAATAGTAAGAATAATGATTATGTTGTTAGAGTGGCTACTAGAACTGGTAGAATGACTCAGGAACCTCTGTATCATGAAGGCCACCCTAAGAGAATTGAGCAAGATTCTCAGAGAAATAATATAGATGCACCTAGTCCTTCTAAAAGGAAGAAAAAGAAAAATGATAGGACTTTGCATGCTTCTAGTGAACCTATTGCTGAAACACCTGAGAATCCAAATGATATTTGTATTTCTGATGCTGAAACACAATCTGGTAATGAACCTGAAACTAGTGATAATGTTAATGATAATGTTCATGATGATGCTCAACCTAGTAATGATAATGATATAGAAATTGAACCTGCTGTTGATCTTGATAACCCACAATCAAAGAATCAACGTTATGATAAGGAAGACTTTGTTGCTAGGAAACACGGAAAGGAAAGAGAGCCTTGGGTTCAGAAACCCATGCCTTTTCCTCCCAAACCATCCAAGAAAAAGGATGATGAGGATTTTGAGCGCTTTGCTGAAATGATTAGACCTATCTTTTTGCGTATGTGATTAACTGATATGCTTAAAACGAATCCTTATGCTAAGTACATGAAAGAAATTGTCACTAATAAAAGAAAGATACCGGAAGCTAAAATTTCCACCATGCTTGCTAGTTATACTTTTAAGGATGGAATACCAAAGAAACTTGGAGATCCAGGAGTGCCCACTATACCATGCTCCATTAAAAGAAACTATGTTAAAACTGATTTATGTGATCTTGGAGCCGGTGTTAGTGTTATGCCTCTCTCTTTATATCGTAAACTTGATTTGAATAAGTTGACACCTACTAAAATATCTTTGCAAATGGCTGATAAATCAACTGCTATACCTGTCGGTATTTGTGAGGATGTGCCTGTTGTAGTTGCAAACGTTACTATTTTAACGGACTTTGTTATTCTTGATATTCCCGAGGACGATAGTATGTCTATTATTCTTGGAAGACCCTTTTTGAATACTGCAGGGGCTGTTATTGATTGCAACAAAGGCAATGTCACTTTTCATGTTAATGTTAATGAGCATACGGTACACTTCCCGAGGAAACAACCTCAAGTTCATAGTATCAACTCTATTGGAAAAATTCCATCGATTATTTTTGGAGGTTTGAATTTCCTCTTCCCACTGTCAAGAAGAAATATGATATTCTTATTGTTGGGGATGTGCATATCCCCGTTGAGGTAACCTAGTGTTATTCGAAAATTCTCCGGTTCCATGTTATTCGGAATGAGTTTGTTAACAAGACTTGATCAACCTTGTTAATGGATTCCTTTTGATGATCATGAGATGAGTGAAGTTAGAAAACACAACTCTCTGTACCCTCCTTTTACTTTCTGTTATTTATATTAAATAAAATAAAAATAAGTATTTTCCGTCTGTTATCTGATTTATCCATGCAATATAAAAATACCTCGAAAATAAAAGTTCTCCAAATGCCCTGAAATTTAAAAATGATTTTTTCTGAAATATTTGAGAATATTTGGCATTGAGAACACAACACGAGGGGCATCCACCTGGCCACGAGGGTGGAGGGTGCGCCCTACCCCCTGGGCACGCCCCCCTGTCTTGTGGGCCCACGGTGGCCCTCCTCCACTTATTCCTACACCCACACACTCCTTCTTCCTCCCACAAACACGATTATCCAGTTCAAACCCGAGTCCAAGCTCATTTTGCTGCCATTTTCAATCTCCTTGCTCAAAGAACCTCTCACAAAACTTCTTTGGGGGGATTGTTCCTTGGTATGTGACTCCTCATTGGTCCAATTAGTTTTTGTTCTAGTGCTTTATTCATTGCAAATTTATGCTGCCTAGGTGACCATGTTCTTGAGCTTGCATGTCAAATTTATATGGTTCCAAGTAGTTTTGATGCATGATATAGGCTCTAGGCACTTGTAGGAGTAGTTGCTATCAATATTGTTGAGTTTGGTTCACTTTTATTTTTGAAGTTACTAAAAATTTCAGAAATTTTTCAGAGGAAGAAATATGTTTAGGAAAATGTACCAAGGTGGCTCTTCAAGGAAACAAGAGCCGAGGCTTGCAATGCGTGATGCTGATGATGAGCCACCAAGGGACGCTCCAGTGCGGCCCTGTGAATGGCCTTCAGAAGACTTTATGGATCGAGCGGAAATCAAGGAAGAATTTAACGCATATTTGCGTAACGCTGATCTTGTGAGCTTCAAGGAGGAAAAGTGCCGCCAGTACCACTATCTCACTAGTTCCTTTGTGAGGAGGTTTGAATTTTCATCTTCACGAAATTCTCCAACTGTCCTGTTTGATCTTTATGAAAAATCTTATACGATGGACTTAGAGGATTTTACCACTGCTTGCAAACTTTCACAATAGGGTAGTGTTAGGGAACCTCGCAAATCTGAATTTAGAGATTTTCTTGCTAGTATAACTGTGGGGGAATCTAGAGATATAACACAAGCTACCATAGGGAGCATTCACTTTCCCGCTCTACATTATTTTGCTCTCTTCATAGGTAGATGCATTAATGGTAAAGATGAGGCATGTCACATGTGTGTCCCTGACCTCAGTATTCTTAGGAGTGCTGTGTTAGGAGATAAATCTTATAATTTGGGAGCCATTGTTGCACGTAGGTTGCATCTTAATAGATTTAATGGAGATTTCTTTGGTGGAATTTATGCAACCCGTATAACTAATTTTCTGGGTATAACCATACGTGAGGACGATATTGATTTGCATCCTGCTTATTTGGATTATGAGGCTATGGTTCGTCACCAGTTTGTTGAGAGGAACGATCAGTTCCTCTAGTACCGACTAATCCTTGACAGACGACGCACCTATCACGCCGCTCTCCCTGCTTCTACTTTCTTTGACTTTCAGGAAAAAAGGAGATATTTTATAACCAGAGAGGAGTCGGAAGAGTATAAGAGGAGAGCTGAGATAGCTTGCCTCCAAGTTGCAGCCCACGATGCAATGACTGCTGCATCGCAGTATGACCCCAACTATTACTATGGATATCCGCCAGGCCAACCGTGGCCATAGACCAACTTAGGCCAAAAGCCTAAGCTTGGGGGAGTACGTATTTCTCACCGACATTACATTCATATTCACACACTCATTGCTAGATGTCGGTGCTCATACTTTTTCATTGTATCATCCATGCTAGTTTATTTCCTTTTTATGCTTTCTTCTTGTGTGTTTAATAAACCTTAAGAAAAACAAAAAAAATAGTTGTAGCTTTTTAGCTAGTTTTAATTTCCATGCTTGTAATAGTAATTAAAAAGAAAACCCAAAAATATTTCGTGTTCTTCTTTTGCTTGTTGGGAGCTTTCCCGTGTAAATAGTTTTATTTCTTTTCTTTTCTTTGGGGGTCGATAGGAGAAGACATGATTAAATTGTTGAAGTGGCTCTTATATGCATTATTGTTGATCTGGCAAAAGAGCCCATATTGCTTTGTCTTCTCCTGTTTATTGAATGCTTGCAGATTCCAGCTTAGTCCAATGCACGCGCACTATTATTATTACTCACATCGTTCGGTCGTGCAAGTGAAAGGCAATTATGACGATATATGATGGACTGACTGAGATGAGAAAAGCTGGTATGAACTCGACCTCTCTTGTTTTTGTAAATATGATTAGTTCATCATTCCTGATTCAGCCTATTATGAATAAACATGTTTGCAATGACAACTAGAGATGATAGTTTCTTGTGCCATGCTTAATTAGCTAGGAGCTTATAATGGTTTACCTTGCATGCCAACATGCTATTAAAATGGTTGTGATGTGGTATGATAGGGTGGTATCCTCCTCTGAATGATTTAAGTGACTTGACTTGGCACATGTTCACGCATGTAGTTGAAACAAAATCAACATAGCCTTCACGATATTTATGTTCATGGTGGATTATATCCTACTCATGCTTGCATTCGGTGTTGATTAATTTTAATGCATGTTCATGATTGTTGTCACTCTCTAGATGGTCGCTTCCCAGTCTGTTGCTAGCCTTCACCTGTACTAAGCGGGAATACTGCTTGTGCATCCAACTCCTTAAACCCCAAAGTTATTCCATATGAGTCCACCATACCTACCTATATACGGTATCTACCTGCCGTTCCAAGTAAATTTGTATGTGCCAAACTCTAAACCTTCAAATAAATATCCTATTTTGTATGCTCGAATAGCTCATGTATCAACTAGGGTTGTCTGTATCTTCCATATTGGGCGGGTTATTCTCAAGAGGAGTGGACTCCGCTCCTCACTCACGAGAAAATGGCTGGTCACCGGGATGCCCAGTCCCATGCTTTATGCAAACTAAATCAAAATAATTGCAAACAAAACTCCCCCTGGGACTCTTGTTAGTTAGAGGCACTCGTTGTTTCGAGCAAGCCATGGATTGATGCTTGTTGGTGGAGGGGGAGTATAAACTTTACCATTCTGTTTGGGAACCGCCTATAATGTGTGTAGCATGGAAGATATCGCCATCTCTTGGTTGTTATGTTGACAATGAAAGTATACCGCTCAAAATATTATTCATCTCTATTTCAAAACCGAGCTCTGGCACCTCTACAAATCCCTGCTTCCCTCTGCGAAGGGCCTATCTATTTATTTTTATATTGAGTCATCATCCTCTTATTAAAAAGCACCAGTTGGAGAGCACCACTGTCATTTGCATTCATTATTGTTAATTTACATTGAGTATGACTTGATTGTATCTCTTTTACCATGAATTACAATGTCTAGTCAGTCCTTGATCTTTAAAGGTGTTCTGCATTTATGTTTTGCGGTCTCAGAAAGGGCTAGCGAGATACCATCTTGTTATATCATATTATGATTGTTTTGAGAAAGTGTTGTCATTCGAGATTTATTATTATTGCTCGCTAGTTGATTCTGCCATTGATATGAGTAAACATGAGACCTAAGCGTTATTGTGAATATGGTTAGTTCATAATCTTTGCTGAAAACTTGAATGTTGGCTTTACATAATTACAACAATAAGAGCAAACAGATTTTGTAAAAGTTTTTCTTTATCACTTTCAGTTTGTCAACTGAATTGCTTGAGGACAAGCAAAGGTTTAAGCTTGGGGGAGTTGATACATCTCCATCGTATCTACTTTTCCAAACACTTTTGCCCTTGTTTTGGACTCTAACTTGCATGATTTGAATGGAACTAACCCGGACTGACGCTGTTTTCAGCAGAATTGCCATGGTGTTATTTATGTGCAGAAACAAAAGTTCTTGGAATGACCTGAAACTTCACGGAACGTCTTTTTGGAAATAATAAAAAATCCTTGCAAAAGATGAAGACCAGGGGGCCCACACCCTAGCCACGAGGGTGGGGGGCGCGCCCCTACCTCGTGGCCCCCCTGGAGCTCCTCCGACCTCAACTCCAACTCTATATATTTGCTTTCGGGGAGAAAAAATAGGAAAAAAGGATTCATCGCGTTTTACGATACGGAGCCGCCGCCAAGCCCTAAAACCTCTCGGGAGGGCTGATCTGGAGTCCGTTTGGGGCTCCAGAGCGGGGAATCCGTCGCCATCGTCATCATCGACCATCCTCCATCACCAATTTCATGATGCTCACCGCCGTGCGTGAGTAATTCCATCGTAGGCTTGCTGGACGGTGATGGGTTGGATGAGATTTATCATGTAATCGAGTTAGTTTTGTTAGGGTTTGATCCCTAGTATCCACTATGTTTTGAGATTGATGTTGCTATGACTTTGCTATGCTTAATGCTTGTCACTAGGGCCCGAGTGCCAGGATTTCAGATCTGAACCTATTATGTTTTCATCAATATATGAGAGTTCTTGATCCTATCTTGCAAGTCTATAGTCACCTACTATGTGTTATGATCCAGCAACCCTGAAGTGACAATAATCGGGACCACTCCCGGTGATGACCGTAGTTTGAGGAGTCCATGTATTCACTATGTGTTAATGCTTTGGTCCGATACTCTATTAAAAGGAGGCCTTAATATCCCTTAGTTTCCATTAGGACCCCGCTGCCACGGGAGGGTAGGACAAAAGATGTCATGCAAGTTCTTTTTCATAAGCACGTATGACTATATTCGGAATACATGCCTACATTACATTGATGAATTGGAGCTAGTTCCGTGTCACCCTATGTTATGACTGTTACATGATGAACCGCATCCGGCATAATTCTCTATCACCGATCCATTGCCTACGAGCTTCCCATATATTGTTCTTTGCTTATTTACTTTTCCGTTGCTATTGTTACAACCACTACAAAATACCAAAAACATTACTTTTGCTATCATTACCTTTTGCTACCATCACCACTACTATCATATTACTTTGCTACTAAACACTTTGCTGCAGATATTAAGTTTTCAGGTGTGGTTGAATTGACAACTCAGCTGCTAATACTTGAGAATATTCTTTGGCTCCCCTTGTGTCAAATCAATAAATTTGGGTTGAATACTCTATCCTCGAAAACTGTTGCGATCCCCTATACTTATGGGTTATCATTCCTACATATTCTACGAAGATCTTTATCGGTCAAACCGCATAACAACATACGTTGTTCCCTTTGTCATCGGTATGTTGTTTGCCCGAGATTCGATCATCGGTATCATCATACCTAGTTCAATCTTGTTGCAAGTCTCTTTACTCGTTCCGTAATGCATCATCCTGTAACTAACTCATTAGTCACATTGCTTGCAAGGCTCATAGTGATGTGCATTACCGAGAGGGCCCATAGATACCTCTCCGACAATTGGAGTGAAAAATCCTAATCTCGATCTATGCCAACTCAACAAACACCATCGGAGACACCTGTAGAGCATCTTTATAATCACCCAGTTACGTTGTGATGTTTGATAGCACACTAAGTGTTCCTTCGATATTTGGGAGTTGCATAATCTCATAGTCATAGGAACATGTATAAGTTATGGAGAAAGCAATAGCAATAAACTAAACGATCATAATGCTAAGCTAACGAATGGTTCTAGTCCATCACATCATTCTCTAATGATGTGATCCCATTCATCAAATGACAACACATGTCTATGGCCAGGAAACTTAACCATTTTTTATTAACAAGCTAGTCTAGTAGAGGCATACCAGGGACACTCTGTTTGTCTATGTATTCACACATGTACTAAGTTTCCGGTTAATACATTTCTGGCATGAATAATAAACATTTATCATGATATAAGGAAATACAAATAACAACTTTATTATGGCATCTAGGGCATATTTCCTTCAAGAACATGATGAACTTGAAAGTCATCATGTGGCCCTCTCAGCCGAACACGAGAAGCTGTCCTATGAATTTCTTCAGAGGAAGCAAGAACTCGAGAAGCTGAGAGCGTCTCATGATGATCTTTGAAAAGATAATGATTCATTATTCGCCCAACAAATCAGCATAACTCAAGAAGAATTCGTTGCTCCATGCTTAAAATGCCTTGAATGTGAAAATGCTAATTCTTTAGCTGAATGTTCGAATGCTTCAACTGCTGCTATATCTTAAAATGTCTCTGTGGTTTCAATCCCCTCACCTAAGGAGACCACAAGTGCTGCTGACGAAAATGCAGGTCTGAATGAATTGTACGTCACAGGCATGTACAAAAGCCTCAAAGGACACCAAAATCTATGTGACGTGCTCAAGAAGCAGATTTTGAACGGGAACCCTAGGAAAGAGGGCATTGCTTTTGAGAGAAAGCTTAATGCCAATGGATCATATTGGAAAAATGAGCAGTAGCCCAAAACCACATGGGTTGTTACAAAAGGACCTCCAGTTGATCCATCCACCTTATCTGGTTATAATTGTGATACTTCATATCCATTTGACTCCAACTATAAACTGTTCAAAATCAGAATGCCTCCAAAGATCAGAATTTTCATGTGGCAGGCTATGAGGGGTCGTTTGCCTGCCACTGATCAGATCAAGAAATAGCAAGGCACAGACTCAATATTCTGCTCCCTTTGTGGGAGCTTAGAGGACACTGACCACATCCTTTTCTGTTGTCCGCTGGCTTCCTTGCTCTGGAGCTGTCTCAGGGACTGGTTGGGTGTCTCCTGGGCCCCTGCTAACTTTTCTGCGCTCCGTCCTCTTGCGGCCACCTTGTATGGTCAGTCCAAGAGGCTGTTCTGGTTTGGTTTCTTGGCCATGTGTTGGACCCTGTGGACTACTAGAAACAAGTTTACTATTGAACAAGTGTTCCCTAGTTCGACGGTTAACATGATCTTCAAATTATCCATGTTTTTACATCACTGGAAATCTCTGATTAAGGAGGCTGACAAGGCGGTAACGGAGGCCCTCATCGATAGTGTGCGTGCGACGGCTATCTCTATCTCTAGGAGTGATCGGGCCAGGGCGTCCTAGATGTTATTGCTTCTGATGAGCTTTCCTCCTTCCAGTTCGATTGTCCTTTTGGGTTATTTCCTGGCCCGCGCGCCTTGATGTTGGCTATGGCTGTTCACTTCTGTTTGTGGACTGATACTCTGTCTGTGCTGGTTGCTTCGTTGTGACTTTCGTTGCCTGGTGGCTTTATCAATTTAAAGTCGGGCCTCGGTCTTTTCTCTAAAAAGGATATAGTAGCTTTGTTGTCATTTAATAAATATCACAAGAAAAATATGATGTCAACATTGTCTACAATTTTTAACAAGAGAATGGTGATGTTTACCGATTTCTCATAATTAATAGTGTACGGTTTGGAAAGGTTTTTAAGTTGTTGTAATTCTTGATTTTACCATGTAGGCGTGTATTTATGCCCAACACACAATCACGTACAAGGGATTATGGACTCAGGAAGTGACCTGCATCAATATTATTTCGTTTACTTGTGTAAAGTAGTGAACTAAATAGTACTCTTGTAAATATATAGTTTAACGTCATGTTAGTTCCCAGACAAAGATGGGCATCATATGGTGCACCTTTATTTGTTGAACTACTTCTGTTCAAGCACTCTTTTGATGCTATGAATGAATTATGACAATTTGCCATCCCACACCATCTACTAGCTTGTACTATTGTTTTTCTAAATAGAATTTGTTCTTTCTGCTAAATATTTGCATCTTCTTTATTCCAGATGTGAGTACAAGAATGAAAAATTGGTTCCTAATGATCCCATGCCATTCTATTCCTTATGAGAAATCTTGAGGGGTTGCTAATCTTCTGACATGGTCAATTGCGGGTAGGTTGATTTCAACCTGGATTTACATGGGGTGTTGAATGTGTATGTGCTATATGTGTTAATCTATTATGACATACAAGGGTGTACAAGGGAGTTTTGCTCAGGAAAAACCTAGCCATACAATATATTTGTACGTCTTATTCTCTTCCTTCACCTTAGATCTAACGCATCACGTGGGAGTAGCGTATCACTCCATGGACTGGAGCAATGGATATTTCCCCTATGCAAGGAGTTCAAACTGGACGCAGACAACCGAACGCATCCTTGTGCATCGTCAATGATGGGCTCGCAGTAGAGTCTTGCCTAGCTCGAAAGCAACGGGAACTTTTAACAAAAACAGGAGACTTTTTCCTCCGTTCGGTTACATGTGTCCGCCAACCAACCTCAAGCGTAAGCTGCATCGCACCGTGCTGCTCTCCCTGCGGACACGACGGATTGATCATTAATTGTGAGGTTTCGTGGGCGGCCGGAAATGCGCCGAAACGCTCCAAAACCCGAGTTCCCAATCATCTCGATCGTACGCCAAGAGGGAGGCATCGCGTGTCACGTCGACCTTACCTGATTGCAACGTTGATTCTGCTTTTCCGACTGGCGCCTTCCATGACGACGAGGGCAGCAGTGGACTTTTATGGGTCGAGTAGGTAGGAGCTGCTTTCCTTCGGTACACATCATGACTCGTACTTTGTGTAAGAACACGATCGATCGCCCAAGATACCTACGTATTGTACTCCCGCTCGTAGTTGGGTCTGAAATTGATTGCTTTTTCCTTGCTGTGGCGTGCGCTACGTTTTTTGACTGCACGGGTATGTTCTCCCCATTAGTGCAGCCTGAGGGGACAATTGAGTTTTCTAAAAAAAAGAAAGGGGATAATTGAGTATACATATTAGGTCACTGTTTTTTTTTTGAAACGGAGTCGCTCTGTTAGTTTGACTACAACACAGCATGGCATCATTGATAAACACAGTGGGCGTTCGCCGGCTGTTTCGACAAATTTGGTCAGCGGTTCGTACATATACCAATAGTAGTTTTCTCAGCAACGAAGCGAAGATAGTCGTAAGAGCCAGGTAATAAGACAATCTTAAATTTAATCAAATGAATGAGATCAACAAGGGGATGTAGCTCAAATGGTAGAGCGCTCGCTTTGCATGCGAGAGGCACGGGGTTCGATCCCCCGCATCTCCAATTTCACATTTTTTTTCCTGCGCGATCTTCTAGTACTACCACCAATGGTCGCAGCAGATTGCGTCGCGCTCCACTCCGGCTATTTTTCCAAGGCTCAGCAAGCCGCCGCCCAGATGCCGCCTGCACGAGCCAACCCAACCCAACCGCGGAAGGCCGATGTTGATCCGTCTGTCCTGCAGTCTCCTCCTAGGAAAGCGTCAAGTCCTTGGACCGATTTGATCTCCATTTTGTGGCCAGGCTCCCGTACAAGACCCCCGTTTTACCACCCCGATGATACGCACGAAGACGGACGGGGTCTCCCCAAAGCCGCTGTCGTTTCGTCGTGTCCAATTATCCAGTGGGTCGATCGATCACACCGAGGACGCCTGATTGCGTCGCGCGCGCCCATGTCTGATCTGTCTCCGTGTCATCCCAGCCTGTGCCACAACGAGGCGATAACAGGGGGCTGTTAGCGCCTCCTCACGTGCGCCTGTCTGTTCTTGGCATGAAGTGCGGATGCTGCGCTCTTGTTTAATTAGCCATTAACTGGCCTAATGGTCTGCTGCTCCACTTGGAGAGTTAACAACGGAGCAGCTGGTGTTGTAAAGAAGCTTCCTAGATCATTTTTAATTGGTGGCACCGTGTAAGCCCCAGATCAACTGGATGAAGAGACAATGCGGCTCAGAGGTGGTGGTGCCGGACTGCAATTTACTCAGTCAAACACATGATCATCAGCTATTATATGCATTATTTGCAGCAGCAACATTGCTATGGCATGTATTTTTTTTTACTGCTATGTACTGTGGCGTGGAGCGGTGAGTGGAGTTTTCACAGTGAGTGGCAGCTGGGACACAGGAGGGGCCACAGTGTGGTGCGATTGGGAACCTGATGCTCCAGATCCTCCGCGACACATCCCGATGCGGTGACAGCTAATCGCCGGGGCCCACGTGGCCCAGCGGGCCGCCTACGCATTTTACCGAAACCCCCCTCATTCTTTCTGAGCTACCAGTTCAGCCCTCTACATCAGACGACTTTTCTTCGCGACCCTCCCCGTATTTCCGCTCCTATATACGAACGCGCACCACACCCGCAGTTATTCTCGGCCCGCTCCCCTCTCTCTAGGCTCTGCTTCTCTGTCTGGCTTGCGGAGATGGCGGCGGCGGCGGCGACGGCGGATGTGGTGGAGGAGCTCACGAGGGTGTACCGGGAGCTGCCGCCGCGGCCGGCGGTGGAGGAGGTGGAGGCGGCGGCGGCGGTGCTCGCCTCGGCCGACGCGGAGGAGGAGGCGCGCCTGGCGGACGTCGCGCGGGAGGAGGCGGCGCGGCTGCGGGAGGCGGAGGGGGTGCCCGGGGAGCTCCTCGCCGTGCTGCGCGAGGCCAGGCGCGCCGCGGTGCGGCTGCGCGCGCTGCAGCAGCGCAAGGAGGCCGCGCACGTCGTCGAGCTCGAGAGACGCTTCAAGGTGCTCGACGGCCT
The DNA here is from genome assembly GCF_003073215.2 of Triticum urartu. NCBI lineage: Eukaryota > Viridiplantae > Streptophyta > Magnoliopsida > Poales > Poaceae > Triticum > Triticum urartu. The sequence continues at coordinate 340,978,143 of NC_053022.1, forward strand.
CATCCAGAGGGCGTCGCGGGTCGTGTCCCCTTCCGGCGAAGGTAGCAGAAGCGGCGGCGGCGGTGTGGAGATGGCGGAGGTAGTGGAGGAGATGGATGCTAGGCGTAGCGACGTCGCGGCGGCGGCCGCGGTCGGGGAGATAGAGCGCGGAAACAGGGGTGTCGGCTTCGGCTTGGACACCAAGGCCGTCTCGTCTCTGCTTCGCAATGGTTCTACAGGTGATTTTTTCGCCGTTACTTTCATGCTTCGGCTTCGCCATGGTTCTGTTAGGATCACGATTGTACTTATTACTGGACCGGTGTTGTTTCTATGGAGCTGTGTGGATTTTGTTCCGTGTTCATATTAATTGTTGGAATCAGGAAATCTTGGTTTATACTCCTGTAGTAGTGGTAGTTCAGGTAGTTCCATTACGCTGCACTGCTCTTTCTTTTATGGAAAGTTGACTACAGAAACTAGTACTAGTAGTTTGATTAATGTATAGTAAGGCACAAGCCACTTTATTTCTCTCTGCCTCTTTTAATTTTCTACATCTATGTTGCCATGGGTACTGCTATCATCTATGGTGCCCACAAATTTATCTGTGCATTCCTTTTCAGTAGTTTTCTGTTATTATTAGTAACTGGAACTATGGGGCATGGCCCCTGCGAGTTGCGATGTTTCTGTGTGTTGGTGTATAAATTATGAGATTCTTCAATTTTTAGGTACTTGCTATTGTTTGTTTGGAGTGGAATTCTTCGCAGGTTTCATATCCGAAACATTTTTCTAGAGAATGAAAGCGATCCCCCAAAATATCCATATTTTTCATGTTATGATAATTACTACTCCAAAGGAACTTCACTCCCCATTTTTGTTGTAATTTGCATTTAGGATCCTAATATCTTGAATGCAGAAGCTTAGCCATTTGACTTCTGAGCTGTTTTTCTACACCTAATAGATTCCTTTGGCATCACATGCAAGTTCTATGAGTCAACTCTTTTGCCTAACTAATTTTTTAAAGGAATACACTAACCTACTGCAGTTTATTAAAACAAAGATGTACACAAAGAAAATTAGAAAAAGTTAGATAACCAATCCTTTAGCCCGACGTAAGTATTTCTCTTGGTTCTACGAAACACTAAAATTATTTCCTGATTTCCTCCTTGATAGTGTATCTGCAGCAATATAGGCTTGGGGGCACCCCATTGGAAAATAAAAACCATTGGGACACAGTCAGATGTTCCCTGAAACTAATTTTTTTGCTAGGCGCATTCAGTGGGGAACTGGGGATCATCTCTCTGTCTGCGACGGTTCTTGTGTGTGTGTGTGTGTGTGGCGTGCTGATCGTGGGTCCACACCATTCCCCAATGGTGGTAGCTGGATCCACTATGAACAGATGTACCGTTGGCTTCTCGTACCAATTTACTGTGAAACTTTTCTACATCCAAAGTTAATTCACTTGTTTTAAACTTTTAAGTGATATAGGATTATAGGTAGGCATATATCATTGTGATATTAAGCATGGCCAAAAACCGGTTGCCTCGATTGGATGCCCATCTTGATAACACCACTTGAGTAGAAATACCATTAAAAGGATTCAATGCACTTAAATACCACCAAAGTCTTATGCATTTAACGTATTTGTCATGCCGTCAAATGCTGATAGCATTCCATGTGGCGAGTGCAAAAAAAAAAGAAAAAGAAAAAAAAACACATTGCCATGCCAAACCAAACCAAGTCCCTTGCCTCTCTCACCCTACGCCAACCGTCGTCCATAGCACTAGAGCCAGGGGAGCAGGAGGAGGCGGATGTGGCTGCAGAGAAAGTTGAGTAGATAATTAGAAGGCCAATCACTTCTCTCAAAAAGGAAAAGAGAAAAAAGAAGGCCACTTGCTAGTGGTCTGTGCGTAGATTGAGAAATACCCCTTACCCATTCTCGAAGAAGACTGTATCACATTATTCATATTGAATTCCAAATAATCTAACAGAGAGAAATTCAGGTGGTATCGGTGTTGAAATTCTTCAGTTGGTATTTTGCTAGAGCTTGCATTTATATTTCTAAGGCATAGATAGTCAATTTTCCCCGCTACACTGTATTAATTATTGTTTAAGGTGCTTTGTAGTATAGGCCTAAACCAATGCAGAGGCCGGGGGTCACTCCTCTATGAAAAAAGTATATGTCTAAGCCATTTTTAGGCAAGTAAAGATCAATTTGTAACAGTGACATAAATGTGATTAATGTTTTGAGCTCTCGGTACTCATTGTAACTCATGCTTGTGAACATCCTGCAGGCAGTGATATGGTGGACCAGAAATTGAGCCTTATCCAAGTGGCAAGCCTCATAGAGTCATCTGCAAAGAGAGGGACTACGGAGCTCAATCTCCGAGGGAAGCTGGTAGACCAAATCGAGTGGCTCCCCGTTTCACTTGGGAAGTTGCAAGATGTTACTGAGCTTGATATATCTGAGAACAGGATCATGGCACTCCCATCAACAGTTGGTAGCCTTAGATACTTGACAAAGCTTGACATCCACTCAAACCAGTTGATCAATCTGCCTGATACATTTGGGGAACTATCTAGCTTAATTGATCTTGATTTGCATGCAAACCAGCTGAAGTCTCTTCCGGCATCATTTGGAAATCTCACAAGCCTAGCAAACCTTGACCTGAGCTCGAATCAGTTCAAGATACTGCCAGACTGTATAGGAAAATTAATGAACTTGAGAAGATTAATAGCTGAGACGAATGAGCTTGAGGAGCTACCCTATACTATAGGGTCTTGCATATCTCTTGTGGAACTTAGATTGGACTTCAATCAGTTAAAAGCCCTTCCAGAAGGTATTGGGAAGTTGGAAAAGCTAGAAATTCTCACATTGCACTATAACAGAATCAAAGGTCTGCCTACAACAATTGGTTCGCTTACCAGACTGAGAGAGCTGGATGTCAGTTTCAATGAAGTTGAAGGAATCCCTGAGAGCATTTGCTTTGCGACTAGCCTTGTAAAGTTAAATGTCAGCAGGAACTTTGCTGATTTAAGAGCACTACCAAGATCAATAGGAAATCTTGAGATGCTTGAGGAGTTGGACATCAGCAGCAACCAGATAAGAATGCTGCCAGATTCATTCGAGTTCCTTGCAAAGCTTCGTGTATTTCACGCCGACGAGACTCCGCTAGAAGTACCACCAAGAGAAGTTATCAAGTTAGGGGCTCAGGTGTGTATTTATTGTCGCTCTGCTATAAGTTAATAGTAACTTTACTCCTTAGATAACTGAATGATGTTTTCTTTTGCGTGTCAGGCGGTGGTCCAGTATGTGGCTGATATGGTTGCTTCAAGAGGAGCAAGCCAGAAGAAAACAGACGGGACAAGCTTCTGGGCCTGGTTCCGCTCACTGTTTGGTTGCTGCAAAAAAGATGAAGAACTGGGATTGGCTCCAGCTTAGCTGAAGCATTTCGTCTGTATGTATGTATCATCATGCTTTGTTCATGTACCAGGTCAGCAATGAAAGGAAGGTTGCCCTTCATGTTGATTCTTTGCATTCTTCCTACGTTTGTGGTTTGTGTGTGTATGTGTAGTTTTCTTGTAAAGGTTCACCACTAGTTCTTTCTTCAAGAACTAGTCATATTTACTTCTGTGTGTAACTCCATCTGTATTATGAGATAGCATATGACCCTCAATTACATTAAACATGTCTATCTGAAATTTGTATGCGATCTGTCTTAAGTACTAGTCCTGATGCACTCTTTTCCTTCCATATTAAGATGTTCAGTGTCTTACAAATAAGTACTGCATGATCGTGTCAACTGTTATCTATAAGCTGTAGATCCGTGAGTATTCTCTAAGGCAAGAGATGACAATGATGATATTCATGTAAATGATTATGATTCATAACATACCCTGGCTAATTTGCTGGATATTATTCACCATATTATCTTATCTACCATGTGACCTAAAATTGCTTATATTATTATTGTAGCTTGACTTTTTATATGTTTACGCTATCCCCATCCATGTTGCCTTGTGTTATTTGTTGTTGGTGGATGGATAATTGATATGAGGATTCAAGACTGATGGTTCCAGCCAAGCTCTCTATTACTTATCCGGAGAATAATCTTAACATGGCGTAGAGACTTTGTGTTGAGAGGCAGATATAGTGTCACATCAGCAATAAAAGAAGTCAGTGCTAATCCTTGGTGAAAGCGATCTAATCTTTGTTCAATATGACAATAAGCTGTTAAAATCATGTCCGTCACCTCCTCTCACACCTTTGTTTGCTGGGACAAACAATTATCAGGAAAAGATGGACCGAAACCATTCGGTGACTTCTGCTCTTGCCCTCACTGAACCGACTTGGATCTCACTACGATTCAGATAAAATCTTTACCAAAATTGGGTTCCGTAGAGAACCACTGGAGGCCATAACCGCCACCAAAAAGGGTTTGCCAGCTGACAAAACTGTGTCTGTTACAGTTGCTATGCTGGCTTGGGACCAGTGTCATGATAAACTGCTATATGTTCGGTGGGCTATAGACTACAGTAAATGGACCGAAATATTTGACAAGGCGTATTCATCTGTATCCATGCTCTTATTCCATGGTGCGTCTGCCTTGATATTTCCTCTAGGTTATTGCAAATGCACGTAAGTATATAGATATATCTAGTGCTTAACCTGCTACATGGAACGTTTTCCTGCCCGTTTGTGCTCACACTGTATTGTGTTTTGCCATCAAAGGTACCTGGGGCTGCTTCAGTTTGGCTGACCCTGACCGTGGCTGTGCTGTTAACTTTGTTGGAGTTTTTTTTTGCGGGGTAACTTTGTTGGAGTTAATCTTGTCATATACTCCATACAGTTGCATGCATAAGAAGGAAGAAGTCAAATTGAGTTGGATGTTGAGGGACATCATGAAACCTTAGCCAAGAATAATAGGATGTCATGCTTATATCAGCCGTCATCCCTAACTATATATGAACTGTCATCTACTTAGGCATGAGTTGTGCAGCAGATGAACTAGATGGAGGTGCACAACTGTAGCAATGTTGGTTACTGTAGCACCACCCTAGAAGTCTCTGTCTAAGGGGAGGCACCCCGTATGTATAATTGTAAGCTTGAGGCACCCCGTATGTATAATTGTAAGCTTCTACTAGTACTTGAGATATCTAATAAAGCTTCTTATACTAGTAGTAAGAGCAACTCCAACGGGGCGACCCATTTCGTCCACGGGCGTCCGTTTGGGCCGGCGCGGACACAAAAGTTGGCCCAACGCGCCGATCCAAATGGACGCGCGTCCGCTTTTCGTCCACCGGTGACCTATTCCAGACCCATTTTTGAGCCGGATTTGCGTCGGCATGGACACGAGACGGACGCGCGCGCTCGCCTCTCCCCCTGCCCCCCTGGTCGGTGGCACATTGGCCTCTCCCGATCCAACAGCAAACCCTCGCCCGCCTCCTTCGTGGCCGACGCCGCCGCCCATTTTTTCCGGTGACTCTTCAGCTGCCGGCGCCGCACATCCCCTCTGCAACGCCGCCACCTCCCATGTCGCCCACCACCGCCGTCTTGCCACCGGGGAACCGAAAGCTTCCCACCCTCGCTCCCCCGACACAGTCGTGACCGCGACCAAGAAGCTGCCTCGCCGCCCCGGCCAGATCCTCACCGGCACGCTCGTCGGACGCTGGCAGGGCAGCTAGCTGGTCCGTGCGCGCCGCGACTCCCTTCGTCGGCCGTCTCCTTCATCGACGCCCGCAAGCTGTTCGACAGTTTGCCAAGGTACAAAATGGACTCCGCCGACGAGTTTTTTTTCACAATTTCCTTTGCGACTTCGACAATTCGTCGTCTGATGACGAGGAGGAGATATTGGCTGCCGTGTTGGCCATCACCACCTCAATAGCCAGCGCCCGGCGTTCCCTGGCTCCATTCCAGGCCACCTTTCGGCGTTGAATCGCAACCGAGAGAGCGGGCATTTCCTTCTTTGGAAGGACTACTCAACAAATCCGTTGTTCAAACATCAGAAATTCTGCCGCTGTTTCCGTATGAGTAAGCATCTTTTCAACCGTATTAGAGAGGGGATGGTCGGCTGTGCTGACTATTTCGAGTGCAAATATGATGCCGTTGGAAAGATTGGTTTCTCCTCTTATAAAAAATGCACTGCCGCAATCCGAATGCTTGCATACGGAATGCCCGGTGATCTCGTTGACGAGTACGTCCGTATGAGCGAGTCTGCATGCCTAGACTCCATGTATAAGTTCTGCAAGGCTGTTATTGCTATGTTTGGCCCTGAGTACTTGAGAGAGCCGACTCCTGAAGATACAACCCGTTTGTTGGCGATGAATGCCAGCAGGGGCTTCCCAGGAATGCTTGGCAGCATAGACTGCATGCACCGGGAGTGGAAGAACTGCCCTTCTGCTTGGCAAGGGTAGTATAAGGGCCATGTCAGGGCTTCCACTGTCATACTAGAGGCCGTGGCGTGTCAAGATCTCTGGATCTGGCGCTCTTTCTTTGGCATGGCCGGATCACATAGTGATATCAACGTGCTTCACCGCTCGCCGGTGTTTGCTAGGCTTGCCAAAGGCAACAACCCACCGGTGAAATTCACTATCAATGGCCACAACTACGACAAAGGATACTACATGGGTGACGGTATCTATCCTCAGTGGACCACTATTGTGAAGACAATCCCCAACCTTATCGGAGAGAAGAGGAAAAGATTTTCCCAATAGCAAGAGAGTGCTAGGAAGGACGTCGAGCGTGCCTTTGGTGTTTTGCAATCTCGATGGGGCATCGTTCAATATCATGCTAATACTTGGAGCACGCAGAAACTGTGGAAGGTGATGACTGCTTGTGTGATCATGCACAATATGACCGCAGAAGATGAGCGCCCGGAACGTCTGTACGATCAAGGATTTCAGTTTCAAGGTGAGAATGTTGTGCCTGAGCATGGAGGAGCGGCAACGTTCGAACAGTTCACCCAATTTCATCATGACATGCGTGATTGGAAAAGGCACATGCAATTGCAAAATGATTTGGTTGAGCATGTGTGGGCTCATGTTGGCAACCAATAGATGTATCTTTTTTATTTGGCTTGCAAAATTACGTGAGACATTTTTACTTTTATTCGGCTTGTAAAATTATGCTATTTTATTTGATTGAAACTATGTTATTTATTTGGTTCTGGACTATATGTTTGAATGCAAAAGTTGTGTGTGAAACAATGCAAAAAATGAGCTATTTGTTGAAATAGGCCGGCCAGCCGGCCACGCCGACACATATGGGTTTGCGCGTTGGGTGCACTGCCGACCCAAATCTAAAACAGGACGGACGACGGGTAGGCGGCCGACTCAAACAGACAAAAAACAGACAAAAGCACCGTCCGTTTGGGTCGACGTGTTGGAGTTGCTCTAAGGTCTTTGCGTAGCTGGGTGTGAAGCACATCTCTTCAGAGAGAGTCCTCAACAACAACTAGAGAGCTAGGGCGTGTTTGGTTCCCTGGGCGCATCCAACCTGCATCGTATGAAGGAGCTTGGTTGGGGTTCGCCTGGTTGAGCTAATGCAAGAAGAAGTTGAGATGTGTGTTTGGTGTACTTGCACGATACGGGCCAGGCTCATCTCAGATGTTGTTTGGTAGGCTGCATGAGGACAAGCAGTATGATAAATGTGGAATTTGATTCTAGGTGATTATACATGTATAGTTATTTTGATGACACATGCACTCCAGGTATCTTTGCTGGTTAAAATAAAAGAACATGATCAAACACAAATAAAAAAATCGTAACATTTTGAATCTTGCAAATTTCGTATGAAGATCCTTTGAATCAAAGACGCAACTAAACAGGGAAATAAAACAAACGAAAACCATATACTTCTATGTGTATTCCATTGTCAACATTCATGAGGTCATATTAAACATACATGCACAGAACAGCTAGCCATTTGAAGGCACTTCTTTACTGTCCATCTGCTCTAGCTAACTGATATTTTGATCCGAACAACACCAATACAAAACAAAACTAGCATGTCTCTCTCTTGTTCTTCTTCCTCTAGCTAGCTGATCTCTTGTTCTTCCTCCTGACCAAATCAAAACAAAAAATATACACAAATTATTCAGTTAAGCTTAAGCAGGAGATTGAGCAGCAAGGGCACAAGTGGATCAGGTGGGCGGCAGCTCTCACAGTCAGATCAAGGAGGGAAGCAGTGCCATCTTTACAAGGCCAACGGCCGAACCAAGCAGGAGATCGAGCAGCAAGGGCACAACTGGACCGGGCGGGCGGCAGCTCTCACAGCCAGATCCGGCGGGCGTCCACGAGCGAGGGCGCGCTGTGTACGTGTCGTCGGAATCTCGTGCTTGCTGTGACGGCCAGATCGGGCGAAGACAAGCAGGCACGGCGAGATCCAGGCTGGGGGATGGGAGGGAGGACCGGAGCTTGGGACGGTGGGGAGGAGGAAGAGAGGAGAGCTTCCTTGGCACCGGTGACGAGATGCGGCGGCAAAGATGCATCAGGGGCGGCGAGATCCACCAGCGTCGCACAGAGGAAAGAGCGTCGGGAGAGCAGGGGAAATGCGAGCCGCCAGACCGAGGGAGGAGAGACCTGCTCGAGAGTTTGCACGCGCGGGTGCAGGCTCGCGGAAACGGCCGATACCTGCGTGCGAGCTCAGCCTGGCTGGGGGGCCTATTTTACATCAGTCGGGCCTGGCCCAGAGAGACATGCAGCCTACCAAACATTGCGAAAATTGCATAATGGATGCGATGCAGGTGCGAGCCAAGGAACCAAACACGCCCCTAGTGATTCTGACAAATCCATCATGTCTTGTCTTTATGTAGAGCTCTTGTTTGTGTCCGGAGTGGGTTGTGGTTTTTTTGTGCACATGTATGTAGGCATTTGGTGACTGGTTTTATCCCCGTAGTGTCTTTGTGACTTTGTATCAACTGGGCGATGGCAATGCTCTACTCGGAGGAAAATGGCCGTCGTTAGTTTCCTAAGAGGATCTCTAGTACAACACCTATCCTATAACTCTTTAAACACTCTTTAAGGAGTTATTGGCAAAAGGAGAGTACCCCTTCGCTCATGCCTCTTGCGACCTTTTAGCTAGGGTTTCCTTCCTTTCGCGGCGTCGCCGCCGGTACGCTTCATCTCCTATGGTTCTTGGGTCTTGGAGGCGTGGTGGATCTCGACCCTTGCTGACGGGAGGGCACCGTTTTTAGGCGTTTTTTTTGTTTTCTTAGGGTTTATGCCATGTTCATGAAGACGAGGCGGAGGCGGCTTCTTGAAGATGGAATAAGGTCCTTCCCGCCTAGCCCCTCTCCCGGCGATGCATCTAGCGTCTTCGGAGGGCGCGTGGAGGTGTGTCTCTGATGGATCTCGTGGGATCCAGTCGGCGTTTGTTTGCGGTAGATCCGCTTGGATCCAGTGTTCGTTCGTGTAAGTCTATAGGTTGGATCCTGCCGATCTAGGCTTCTCTTTATCGACGGTGGTTGCTATCTGGTGCACTGGTCCTATGAGGCCTTAACACGACGACTTCCCGACTGTCTACTACAACAATGTTTGCACTGGTCCAGGATAGTTTCATTCAAATCATGCAAATTAGAGCCCAAAACAAGAGCAAAAGTGTTTGGAAAAGTAGATACGACAGAGATGTATCAACTCCACCAGGCTTAACTCATTGCTTGTCCTCAAGCAATTCAGTTGACAAACTGTAAGTGATAAAGAAAAACTTTTACGAACTCTTTTGTTCTTGTATCTGTATATAAGCTTAAATAACACCCTAGTTTTCAGCAAAGATCATAAACTAACCATGCAAATGATAACACTTAGAAACCACATTTACTCATATCAATGGCATAATCAACTAGCGAGCAATAATAACATATCTCAAGCCAACAATTTATCCAAACAATCATGATATAATATGATAACATGGTATCTCGCTAGCCCTTTCTGAGACCGCAATTTCATTATATATTTTTTCACTTTGATTATAGGACTAGGCATCCTAATTACTAGCCTCTCGCATGCAATGACAAGTGAATAAACACCATTGTGAGAATAACCTGCTTAGTATGGAAGATACTGACCGCACCCCGTCGCTCCATGAGCGGTACCGGCACATAAAACAGATGATTATTTGAAGTATTAGAGGTGGCACATGCAAATTTACTTAGGGCGGGAGAGTAGTACCGCATATAGGTAGATATGATGGACTCATCTGGAACAACTTTGGTTTAAGGATTTCGATGTAAAGTAGCATTCCCGCTTAGTACAAGCGAAAGCTAGCAAATAGATTGAGAAGTGACCAATTAGAGAGCGACAATGGTCATAATCATGCATTGTGAATAATTAACATTGAATACTAGCATGAGTAGGATATAAACACCATGAACATAAATATCGTGGAGGCTATATATGTTGGTTTTGAATCAACTATGTGTGTGAACATGTGCCAAGTCAAGCCACTTGAAACATTCAGAGGAGGATACTGTAGGGGAACGTAGCAGAAATTCAAAATTTTCCTACGTGTCACCAAGATCCATCTATGGAGAAACCAACAACGCGGGAAGGAGAGTGCATCTACATACCCTTGTAGATCGCTAAGCGGAAGCGTTCAAGAGAACGGGGTTGATGGAGTCGTACTCGTCGTGATCCAAATCACCGATGATCCTAGCGCCGAACGGACGTCATCTCCGCGTTCAACACACGTACGGAGCAGCGACGTCTCCTCCTTCTTGATCCAGCAAGGGGGAGGAGAGGTTGATGGAGATGGCTCCAGCAGCAACACGACGGCGTGGTGGTGGTGGAGCTGCAGTACTCCGGCAGGGCTTCGCCAAGCTCTATGGAGGAGGAGGAGGTGTTGGAGAGGGAGAGGGAGGCACCAATGGCGTGGGGTGAGAGGCCCTCCTTCCCCCACTATATATAGGGAGTCCAAAAGGGGGGGGGCGCCGGCCCTAGGAGATGCAATCTCCTAGGGGGGGGGGGCGGCCAAGGGAGGAATCCCTCAACTCTAAACCATTTAACTGAACTATCACGTAGTTATCAAAATGTGTATGTCAGATGTTCGCAACATCCACAGACAACGTTCGAGGTTCAGCACACTGAGCGGTGCATTAAGGACATAAGCCTTCTATGAAGCAATGAGGACAATCCTCAGTCTACGGACCTAGTCCGCATAATTGCTACTATCAACTTTCAACTAAATTTTCTCTAGGAACATAACTAAACAGTAGAACTGAAGCGCGAGCTACGACATAATTTGCGAAGACCTTTTGACTATGTTCAGGATAATTAAGTTCATCTTATGAACTCCCACTCAGATAGACATCCCTCTAGTCATCTAAGTGATTACATGATCCGAGTCAACTAGGCCATGTCCGATCATCACGTGAGACGGACTAGTCAACATCGGTGAACATCTTCATGTTGATCGTATCTTCTATACCGACTCATGCTCGACCTTTCGGTCTCTTGTGTTCCGAGGCCATGTCTGTACATGCTAGGCTCGTCAAGTTAACCTAAGTGTTTCGCATGTGTTCCGAGGCCATGTCTGTACATGCTAGGCTCGTCAACACCCGTTGTATTCGAACGTAAGAATCTATACACCCGATCATCACGTGGTGCTTCGAAACGACGAACTTTCACAACGGTGCACAGTTAGGGGGAACACTTTCTTGAAATTTTAATGAGGGATCATCTTATTTACTACCGTCGTTCTAAGCAAATAAGATGTATAAACATGATAAACATCACATGCAATCAAATAGTGACATGATATGGCCAATATCATATTGCTCCTTTTGATCTCCATCTTCGGGGCTCCATGATCATCATCGTCACCGGCATGACACCATGATCTCCATCATCATGATCTCCATCATCGTGTCTTCATGAAGTTGTCTCGCCAACTATTACTTCTACTTCTACAGCTAACGGTTAGCAATAAAGTAAAGTAATTACATGACGTTTATGTTGACACGCAGGTCATAAATAAATTAAGACAACTCCTATGGCTCCTGCCGGTTGTCATACTCATCGACATGCAAGTCGTGATTCCTATTACAAGAACATGATCAATCTCATACATCACATATATCATTCATCACATCCTTTTGGCCATATCACATCACATAGCATACCCTGCAAAAACAAGTTAGACGTCCTCTAATTGTTGTTTGCATGTTTTACGTGGCTGCTATGGGTTTCTAGCAAGAACGTTTCTTACCTACGCAAAAACCACAACGTGATATGCCAATTGCTATTTACCCTTCATAAGGACCCTTTTCATCGAATCCGATCCGACTAAAGTGGGAGAGACAGACACCCGCTAGCCACCTTATGCAACTAGTGCATGTCAGTCGGTGGAACCAGTCTCACGTAAGAGTACGTGTAAGGTCGGTCCGGGCCGCTTCATCCCACGATGCCGCCGAATCAAGATAAGACTAGTAACGGCAAGCATATTGAACAAAATCAACGCCCACAACTACTTTGTGTTCTACTCGTGCATAGAAATCTACAAATAGACCTAGCTCATGATGCCACTGTGGGGAACGTAGCAGAGAAATTCAAAATTTTCCTACGTGTCACCAGATCTATCTATGGAGAAACCAGCAACGAGGGAAGGAGAGTGCATCTACATACCCTTGTAGATCGCGCGAAGCGTTCAAGAGAACGGGGTTGATGGAGTCGTACTCGTCGTGATCCAAATCACCGAGATCCTACTAGCGCCGAACGGACGGCACCTCCGCATTCAACACACGTACTAGCAGCGACGTCTCCTCCTTCTTGATCCAGCAAGGGGGAGAGAGGTTGAGGAAGATGGCTCCAGCAGCAGCACGACGGCGTGGTGGTGGTGGAGCTGCAGTACTCCGGCAGGGCTTCGCAAGCTCTATGGAGGAGGAGGAGGTGTTGGAGAGGGAGAGGGAGGCACCAAAGGCGTGGTGTGAGAGGCCCTCCTTCCCCCACTATATATAGGGAGCCTAGGGGGGGCGCCGACCCTAGGAGATGCAATCTCCTAGGGGGGCGGCGGCCAAGGGAGGAATCCCTCCTCCCCAAGGCACCTAGAGGTGCCTTCCCCTCTTAGGACTCTTCCTTAGGGTTTCCCCCACCTAGGCGCATGGGCCCTAGGGGGAAGTGGCGCCCCAGCCCACTTTGGGCTGGATCCCTTCCCACTTCAGCCCATGGGGCCCTCCGGGATAGGTGGCCCCACCCGGTGGACCCCCGGGACCCTTCCGGTGGTCCCGGTACAATACCGGTGACCCCGAAACTTGTCCCGATGGCCGAAATAGCACTTCCTATATATAATTCTTTACCTCCGGACCATTCCGGAACTCCTCGTGACGTCCGGGATCTCATCCGGGACTCCGAACAACATTCGGGTTACTGCATATACATATCTCTATAACCCTAGCGTCACCGAACCTTAAGTGTGTAGACCCTACGGGTTCGGGAGACATGCAGACATGACCGAGATGACTCTCCGGTCAATAACCAACAGCGGGATCTGGATACCCATGTTGGCTCCCACATGTTCCACGATGATCTCATCGGATGAACCACGATGTCAAGGACTTAATCAATCCCGTATACAATTCCCTTTGTCTAGCGGTACGATACTTGCCCGAGATTCGATCGTCGGTATCCCGATACCTTGTTCAATCTCGTTACCGGCAAGTCTCTTTACTCGTTTCATAACACATCATCCTGTGATCAACTCCTTGATCACATTGTGCACATTATGATGATGTCCTACCGAGTGGGCCCAGAGATACCTCTCCGTTTACACGGAGTGACAAATCCCAGTCTCGATTCGTGCCAACCCAACAGACACTTTCGGAGATACCTGTAGTGTACCTTTATAGCCACCCAGTTACGTTGTGACGTTTGGCACACCCAAAGCACTCCTACGGTATCTGGGAGTTGCACAATCTCATGGTCTAAGGAAATGATACTTGACATTAGAAAAGCTTTAGCATACGAACTACATGATCTTGTGCTAGGCTTAGGATTGGGTCTTTGTCCATCACATCATTTTCCTAATGATGTGATCCCGTTATCAATGACATCCAATGTCCATGGTCAGGAAACCATAACCATCTATTGATCAACAAGCTAGTCAACTAGAGGCTTACTAGGGACATGGTGTTGTCTATGTATCCACACATGTATCTGAGTTTCCTATCAATACAATTCTAGCATGGATAATAAACGATTATCATGAACAAGGAAATATAATAATAACTAATTTATTATTGCCTCTAGGGCATATTTCCAACAGTCTCCCACTTGCACTAGAGTCAATAATCCAGTTCACATCGATATGTGATTAACACTCAAGGTCACATCCCCATGTGACTAACACCCAAAGAGTTTACTACAGTCAATAATCTAGTTCACATTACCATGTGATTAACACTCGATGAGTTCTGGGTTTGAACATGTTATGCTTGTGAGAGATGTTATAGTCAACGGGTCTGAATCTTTCAAATCCGTATGTACTTCGCAAATTTCTATGTCATCTTGTAGATGCAACTACTACGCTACATTTGGAGCTATTCCAGATAACTGTTCTACTATACGAATCTAGTTTACTACTCAGAATAATCTGGATTAGTGTCAAAGTTTGCATCGGCGTAACCCTTTACGACAAACTCTTTTACCACCTCCATAATCGAGAAAATTCCTTAGTCCACTAGTTAGTAAGGATAACTTTGACCGCTGTCTTGTGATCCATTCTTGGATCACTCTTGTACCCTTTGACTGACTCATGGCAAGGCACATTTCAGGTGCAGTACACAGCATAGCATACTGTATAGCCTATGTCTTAAGCATAGGGGACGACCTTCATCCTTTCTTTCTATTCTGCCGTGGTCGAGCTTTAAGTCTTAACTTCATACCTTACAACTCAGGCAAGAACTACTTCTTTGACTGATCCATCTTGAACACCTCCAAGATCATGTCAAGGTATGTGCTCATTTGAAAGTACTATTAAGCGTTTTGATCTATCCTTATAGATCTTGATGCTCAATGTTCAAGTAGCTTAATCTAGGCTTTCCATTGAAAAACACTTTCCAAATAACCCTATATGCTTTCCAGAAATTCTACGTCATTTCTGATCAACAATATGACAACAACATACATTCATCAGAAATTCCATAGTGCTCCCACTCACTTATTTGGAAATACAAGTTTCTCATAAACTTTGTATACACCCAAAACTTTGATCATCTTATCAAAGCATACATTCCAACTCCGAGATGCTTACTCCAGTCCTTAGAAGGATCGCTGGAGCTTTGCATACTTATTAGCATCTTTCAGGATTAACAAAACCTTCCGATTGTATCACATACAACCTATCCTCAAAAATCGTCGAGGAAACAATGGTTTTTGGCATCCTATCTGCAAGATTTCACAAATAATGCAGTAATTGCTAATATAATTCCAACAGACTCTTAGCATCGCTACGAGTGAGAAAGTCTCATCGCAGTCAAATCCTTGAACTTGTCAGAAAACATCTTAACGACAAGTCGAGCTTTCTTAATGGTGATACCTACCATCATTGTCCGTCTTCCTTTTAAAATCCATCTGTACTCAATAGCATTATGGCCATCGAGCCGTTCTGCCAAAGTCTACACTTTGTTTTCATACATGGATCCTCTCTCGGATTTTATGGCCTCGAGCCATTTATCGGAATCCGGGCCCACCATCGCTTCTCCATAGCTCGTAGGTTCATTGTTGTCTAGCAACATGACTTCCAAGACAGGATCACGTACCACTCTGAAGTAGTACGCATCCTTGTCATCCCACGAGGTTTGGTAGTGACTTGATCTGAAGTTTCATGATCACTATCATAAGCTTCCACTTCAATTGGTGTAGGTGCCACAGGAACAACTTCCTGTGCCCTGCCACACACTAGTTGAAGAGACGGTTCAATAACCTCATCAAGTCTCCACCATCCTCCCACTCAATTCTTTCAAGAGAAACTTTTCCTCGAGAAAGGACCCGATTCTAGAAACAATCCCTTATTGCTTTCGGATCTGAGACAGGAGGTATACCCAACTGTTTTGGGTGTCCTATGAAGGTGCATTTATCCGCTTTGGGTTCGAGCTTATCAGCCTGAAACTTTTTCGCATAAGCGTCGCAGCCCCAAACTTTTAAGAAATGACAGCTTAGGTTTCTCTAAACCATAGTTCATACGGTGTCATCTCATCGGAATTACATGGTGCCCTATTTAAAGTGAATGTGGTTGTCTCTAATGCCTAACCCATAAACTATTGTGGTAATTCGATAAGAGACATCATGGTATGCATCATATCCAATAGGGTGCAGTTATGATGTTCGGACACACCATCACACTATGGTGTTCCAGTCTGTATTAGTTGTGAAACAATTTCCACAATGTCTTAATTTTGTGCCAAACTCGTAATTCAAATATTCATCTCTATGATCATATCATAGATATTTTATCTTCTTGTCACGACGATCTTTCAACTTCACCCTGAAATTACTTGAACCTTTCAATAATTCAGACTCGTGATTCATCAAGTAAATATACTCAACATCTACTCAAATCATCTGTGAAGTAAGAACATAACGATATCCACTACATGCCTCAGCACTCATTGGATTGCACACATCAAAATGTATTACTTCCAACAAGTTGCTTTCTAGTTCCATTTTACTGAAAACGAGGCTTTCAGTCATCTTGCCCATGTGGTATGATTTGCATGTCTCAAGTGATTCAAAATCAAGTGAGTCCAAATGGTCCATTTGCATGGAGTTTCTTCATGCATATCTACCAACAAACATGGTTCGCATGTCTCAATCCTTTCAAAATGAGTGAGTCCAAAGATCCATCAACATGGAGCTTCTTCATGCGTTTTATACCGATATGACTTACGTGGCAGTACCACAAGTAGGTGGTACTATCATTACTATCTTTTGGCATGAACATGTGTATCACTACGATCGAGATTCAATAAACCATTCATTTTAGGTGCAAGACCATTGAAGGTATTATTCAAATAAATAGAGTAACCATTATTCTCTTTAAATGAATAACCGTATTGCGATAGACATAATCCAATCATGTCTATGCTCAACGCAAACACCAATCTCGATGGTAGAGGGAGCGTACGATATTTGACCAACCTTGGAAATACTTCCAACACATATCGTCATCTCACCTTTAGCTAGTCTCCGTTTATTCCGTAGCTTTTATTTCGAGTTACTAACACTTAGCAACCGAACCGGTATCTAATACCCTGGTGCTACTAGGAGTACTAGTAAAGTACACATTAACATAATACATCCAATATACTTCTATCGACCTTGCCAGCCTTCTTATCTACCAAGTATCTAGGGTAATTCTGCTCCAGTGGCTGTTCCCTTTATTACAGAAGCACTTAGTCTCGGGTTTGGGTTCAACCTTGGGTTTCTTCACTAGAGCAGCAGCTGATTTGCCGTTTCATGAAGCATCCCTTTTTGCCCTTGCCCTTCTTGAAACTAGTGGTTTCACCAACCATCAACAATTGATGCTCCTTCTTGATCTCTACTTTTGTGGTGTCAAACATCGCGAATATCTCAAGGATCATCATATATGTCCCT
Organism: Triticum urartu; assembly: GCF_003073215.2. NCBI lineage: Eukaryota > Viridiplantae > Streptophyta > Magnoliopsida > Poales > Poaceae > Triticum > Triticum urartu. The sequence goes on from NC_053022.1 coordinate 340,995,699, forward strand.
GATATATTATAGTTCATCACGAAGCTCTAGCAGCTTGGTGGTAATGACTTCGGAGAAACATCACTTTCTTATCTGGAAGATCAACTCCCACTCGATTCAAATGATTGTTGTACTCAGACAATCTGAGCACAAGTTCAACAATTGAGCTTTTCTCCCTTAGTTTGCAGGCTAAGAAAATCGTCGGAGGTCTTATACCTCTTGACGTGGGCACTAGCCTGAAATCCCAGTTTCAGCCCTCAAAACATCTCATATGTTTCGCGATGTTTCAAAACGTCTTTGGTGCCTCAACTCTAAACCGTTTAACTGAACTATCACGTAGTTATCAAATGTGTATGTCAGATGTTCGCAACATCCACAGACAACGTTCGAGGTTCAGCACACTGAGCGGTGCATTAAGGACATAAGCCTTCTATGAAGCAATGAGGACAATCCTCAGTCTACGGACCTAGTCCGCATAATTGCTACTATCAACTTTCAACTAAATTTTCTCTAGGAACATAACTAAACAGTAGAACTGAAGCGCGAGCTACGACATAATTTGTGAAGACCTTTTGACTATGTTCAGGATAATTAAGTTCATCTTATGAACTCCCACTCAGATAGACATCCCTCTAGTCATCTAAGTGATTACATGATCCGAGTCAACTAGGCCATGTCCGATCATCACGTGAGACGGACTAGTCAACATCGGTGAACATCTTCATGTTGATCGTATCTTCTATACAACTCATGCTCGACCTTTCGGTCTCTTGTGTTCCGAGGCCATGTCTGTACATGCTAGGCTAGTCAAGTTAACCTAAGTGTTTCGCATGTGTTCCGAGACCATGTCTGTACATGCTAGGCTCATCAACACCCGCTGTATTCGAACGTAAGAATCTATACACCCAATCATCACGTGGTGCTTCGAAACGACGAACTTTCACAACGGTGCATAGTTAGGGGGAACACTTTCTTGAAATTTTAATGAGGGATCATCTTATTTACTACCGTCGTTCTAAGCAAATAAGATGTATAAACATGATAAACATCACATGCAATCAAATAGTGACATGATATGGCCAATATCATATTGCTCCTTTTGATCTCCATCTTCGGGGCTCCATGATCATCATCGTCACCGGCATGACACCATGATCTCCATCATCATGATCTCCATCATCGTGTCTTCATGAAGTTGTCTCGCCAACTATTACTTCTACTTCTACAGCTAACGGTTAGCAATAAAGTAAAGTAATTACATGACGTTTATGTTGACACGCAGGTCATAAATAAATTAAGACAACTCCTATGGCTCCTGCCGGTTGTCATACTCATCGACATGCAAGTCGTGATTCCTATTACAAGAACATGATCATCTCATACATCACATATATCATTCATCACATCCTTTGGCCATATCACATCACATAGCATACCCTGCAAAAACAAGTTAGACGTCCTCTAATTGTTGTTTGCATGTTTTACGTGGCTGCTATGGGTTTCTAGCAAGAACGTTTCTTACCTACGCAAAAACCACAACGTGATATGCCAATTGCTATTTACCCTTCATAAGGACCCTTTTCATCGAATCCGATCCGACTAAAGTGGGAGAGACAGACACCCGCTAGCCACCTTATGCAACTAGTGCATGTCAGTCGGTGGAACCAGTCTCACGTAAGAGTACGTGTAAGGTCGGTCCGGGCCGCTTCATCCCACGATGCCGCCGAATCAAGATAAGACTAGTAACGGCAAGCATATTGAACAAAATCAACACCCACAACTACTTTGTGTTCTACTCGTGCATAGAATCTACGCAATAGACCTAGCTCATGATGCCACTGTAGGGGAACGTAGCAGAAATTCAAAATTTTCCTACGTGTCACCAAGATCCATCTATGGAGAAACCAGCAACGAGGGAAGGAGAGTGCATCTACATACCCTTGTAGATCGCTAAGCGGAAGCGTTCAAGAGAACGGGGTTGATGGAGTCGTACTCGTCGTGATCCAAATCACCGATGATCCTAGCGCCGAACGGACGGCACCTCCGCGTTCAACACACGTACGGAGCAGCGACGTCTCCTCCTTCTTGATCCAGCAAGGGGGAGGAGAGGTTGATGGAGATGGCTCCAGCAGCAGCACGACGGCGTGGTGGTGGTGGAGCTGCAGTACTCCGGCAGGGCTTCGCCAAGCTCTATGGAGGAGGAGGTGTTGGAGAGGGAGAGGGAGGCACCAATGGCGTGGGGTGAGAGGCCCTCCTTCCCCCACTATATATAGGGAGTCCAAAAGGGGGGGGGGGCGCCGGCCCTAGGAGATGCAATCTCCTAGGGGGGGCGGCGGCCAAGGAAGGAATCCCTCCTCCCCAAGGCACCTAGGAGGTGCCTTCCCCTTATAGGACTCTTCCTTTAGGGTTTCCCCCACCCTAGGCGCATGGGCCCTAGGGGGAAGTGGCGCCCCAGCCCACTTTGGGCTGGATCCCTTCCCACTTCAGACCATGGGGCCCTCCGGGATAGGTGGCCCCTCCCGGTGGACCCCCGGGACCCTTCCGGTGGTCCCGGTACAATACCGGTGATCCCGAAACTTGTCCCGATGGCCGAAATAGGACTTCCTATATATAATTCTTTACCTCCGGACCATTCCGGAACTCCTCGTGACGTCCGGGATCTCATCCGGGACTCCGAACAACATTCGGGTTACTGCATATACATATCCCTATAACCCTAGCGTCACCGAACCTTAAGTGTGTAGACCCTACGGGTTCGGGAGACATGTAGACATGACCGAGATGACTCTCCGGTCAATAACCAACAGCGGGATCTGGATACCCATGTTGGCTCCCACATGTTCCACGATGATCTCATCGGATGAACCACGATGTCAAGGACTTAATCAATCCCGTATACAATTCCCTTTGTCTATCGGTACAATACTTGCCCGAGATTCGATCGTCGGTATCCCGATACCTTGTTCAATCTCGTTACCGGCAAGTCTCTTTACTCGTTCCGTAACACATCATCCCGTGATCAACTCGTTGATCACATTGTGCACATTATGATGATGTCCTACCGAGTGGGCCCAGAGATACCTCTCCGTTTACACGGAGTGACAAATCCCAGTCTCGATTCGTGCCAACCCAACAGACACTTTCGGAGATACCTGTAGTGTACCTTTATAGCCACCCAGTTACGTTGTGACGTTTGGCACACCCAAAGCACTCCTGCGGTATCCGGGAGTTGCACAATCTCATGGTCTAAGGAAATGATACTTGACATTAGAAAAGCTTTAGCATACGAACTACATGATCTTGTGCTATGCTTAGGATTGGGTCTTTGTCCATCACATCATTTTCCTAATGATGTGATCCCATTATCAATGACATCCAATGTCCATGGTCAGGAAACCGTAACCATCTATTGATCAACGAGCTAGTCAACTAGAGGCTTACTAGGGACATGGTGTTGTCTATGTATCCACACATGTATCTGAGTTTCCTATCAATACAATTCTAGCATGGATAATAAACGATTATCATGAACAAGGAAATATAATAATAACTAATTTATTATTGCCTCTAGGGCATATTTCCAACAGATACCATACTAATATACTACATCATAACCATTTTAATGCATGTTGACATTCAAAATAAATCATTATCCACTCCTAGCTACTTAAGCATGGCATGAGCAACTATAATATCTAATTGTCATCACAAACATGTTTACTCATAATATGTTGAATCATGGATGCTGAGTTGAACATATTTACAAAGACAAAAACAAGGAGAGTTCATACCAACGTTTCTTTGCCATAGTCACTTCATCAAATCATCGTCATTATTGCCTTTCACATGCATGACCAAATGATGTGAAAATGATAATAGTGGAAGAGTGTCGTGAACTAAGCTGGGATCTGCAAACATTTTATTCAAAGGAGAAGACAATGTAATATTTGTTCTTTGTTAGATCTGCCACTCAACATTTTCATCATGATCTTCTCCTTACGAGGACTCAACAAAAGAAAATGAAATTCAAAGAAACACACTAAAATATTTTTGGAGTTTTAGTTTTTCTGAAGAAAGCAAACTAACGAAGGAAAAACAAAAAAAAAATAAGAAAAACTATTTACACGGGAAGTTCCCAACAAGCAAAAGAAGAAACGAGAAATCTTTTTGGGTTTTTTAATACTACAAACTAATAAACAAGAAAGAAAACCGAAAAGAAGCAAGAAATATTTTTGGATTTTTCAAAGTTTTTCAGACACACAAGAAGAAAGCAAAATAAAACTAATATGTATATACAATGAAATAGGATGAACAGTGACAGTTGGAATGAAATGTGTGAACATGACTGTAATGTCAGTGAGAAATATGTACTCCCTCAAGATTAGGCTTTTGGCCTAGCTTGGTAATCACCACCGTAGTAGCCATCGGGTCCAATAGGATAGTGGCGAGGCGGTGGCACTCGAGCGTTCAAGGCTGGGCCTCGTTCTCCGTCGCGACCAATTTGTTCCGGTAAGCAATGATGTCCGGTGGAATGACAACATAACCGTGCCTGGCATGAGAATCAAACAAGGAGGGTGCAGGCAACGGAATAATATCACAAGTATCCTCACTAAATACCAAGTTATAACAAATATGGCGAGGAGGCTCATGGTTATCAATAAAGTGGTGATCTATCATAGCCTGGTGATCCAGATAAACCTTAGGCAGCAAGTAATCATTGTGGCGTATATTAACATTAAAACGTCTTGCTAAGCGAGTAGCATAAATACCACCATGAACTTTACCCCTAGTCCTATTAGTGTGCAGGCGGCGTGCAATGGTAGCTCCTAAGCTATATGTGTTGTCATTGAAAAGTGCACGGCATAAAATGGCGAGGTTAGGGGCACTCAGCGTGCCACCTTCCTCCCTAGCAGTCAAACTTTTCCCTATGAATAAAGCAAAGCAGTGCACAACAGGAAAATGCAAACTGGTAGCTTTGGCTCTCGACACGCCCCTACGCTCTATCATAGTTGAAGTACGGAGAAAGTTCTCGAACTCCTCCGGTCGCCGCTCTCTTAATTCCCCATCAGAGGGAATCAAAGATATCTGATAGAACTCAGTAAGTGGTATCTCATGATGTTCAGCATATAAATCAAAGCGTACCATGGAAATATCGAGAGTATGCAAGAAATAGAAATTTTGCACAAAGGAATTTGTAAGGGTGTGGTATTGATCACACTCATATGCGAGGAAGTCGGCCAACCCGGCATTTGCAATGAATTGCGTGAACTCTTGGTGAAACCCGGCTTCGTTCATGAAGGCATTGTGTAGCCACTCGCATGGCTGGACCTCCGTCCTACGAGGAATGTTAAGGTCATGGTCCTGGGCATCCCCGACTATCCCCTTGGCACTTCGGCTCGAAGAACCTCTCCGGAAGAAGTTCATTTTCCTAAAAACAAATTTTTGGACAAGAAAAAGATGTTAACAAAACTTCATAAGATTGATAGCAACTACACATATGGATGTCTAGAGGCTATATCAAGCATTCAAACTACTTGGAACTCAAATAATGCAACATGCAAACTCATTTTCAGTAGCACCAAGAACAACAAAATATGCAAAATATAATCCAGTAAACCAAAAACTAATTGGAGCAATGGAAGAGTCACATAGCAAGGAGCAACCCCTCAAATAGTTTCAGAAATGGAGCTCCGAGCAAAGAGATCGAAAATCTCAGGTTTGGAAGCAAGAACACGAGAGAGAGAGAGAGCAACCAGGAATTTTTTCTGGAGGTAAGGGATGAAGTGGGCTGAAGTACTAAGTGAGTGGGGTCCCATGGACCCCACAAGCCATCTTGGCACGTCCAGGGGGTGGTTGCGCCTTGTTGCCCTGTGAGCAATAGGGGCACCCCCTGGGATGTATTCAGTGCCAAAAATTCTTAAATATTCCATCATGTTAAAATTTTACGACATTCTGAGCACTATTATTTTTGGGCCATCTTTTAGTGCACGGATAATTCAGAAAACTGGATAATCATGGCATTTTACTTTATTAAACTAGAAATGACAGAGAGCAAACTAAGATTACAAAAGGTTGTGCTTAATAAATTCATCGACCACATGCCCCTAAAAAAGAATCCACTAATAAGGTTGATCAAGTCTTATTAACAAACTATTTTCGAGTAACATGAAACCGAAGAATCTTCATATAACACTAGGTTACTGTTGGGAAACGTAGCATGCTATTTCAAAAAATTTCCTACGGTCACACAAGATCTATCTAGGAGTTGCATAGAAACGAGGGGGAGAGTGTCTCTACGTACCCTTGTAGTCTGAAAGCGGAAGCGTTTGACAACACGGTTGATGTAGTCGAGAACTTCTTCTAGCTCCGGCCGATCAAGCACCGAATGTACGGCACCTCCGAGTGCTGCACACATTCAACTCGGTGATGTCCCTCGCCTTCTTGATCCAGCAAGGTGTTGAGGTAGTAGATGAGTTCCATCAGCACGACGGCGTGGCGACGGTGATGGTGAAGTGATCCGTGCAGGGCTTGGCCTAAGCACTGCGAAACTATGACCGGGGGTGTGAACTGTGGAGGGGGGCGCCGCACACGGCTAACAATTGTTGGTGTGTGCTAGGCGCCCCCTCCCCACGTATATATAGGTGGGAGGGGGAGGGGAGCAGCCATGGGGCGCCCCAAGTAGGAGGAATCCTACTTGGGGGCCTCCTCCAATTCGGCCTCCCCCTTCCTTATTTCCGGAGGGGGGGAGGAAGGGAAGAGGGAAGGGAGGATGGAAAGGGGGCGAGGGGAGGGGACCCCTTCTTCCTTCTCCTATTCGGCCTCCTGCCTAAGGGCGGGGGCACCCCTTGTGGGCTGGTGTGCTCCCCTCTTATGGCCCATATGGCCCATATCTTTCCCCCGGGGGTTCCGGTAACCCCCCAATACTCTCATAATTACTCGATACACTCTGGAACACTTACGGTGTCCGAATACTATTGTCCTATATGTCAATATTTACCTCTCGACCATTTCGAGACTCCTCGTCATGTCCATGATCTCATCTGGGACTCCGAACAACATTCGGTCACCAAATCACATAACTAATATAATACTAAATCGTCATCGAACGTTAAGTGTGCGGACACTACGGGTTCGAGAACTATGGAGACATGACCGAGACACCTCTCTGGTCAATAACCAATAGCTTAACCTAGATGCTCATATTGGCTCCTACATATTCTATGAAGGTATTTATCGGTCGAACTATTATGACAACATACGTTATTCCCTTTGTCATCGGTATGTTACTTGCCCGAGATTCGATCGTCGATATCTTCATACCTAGTTCAATCTCATTTCCGGCAAGTCTCTTTACTAATTCCGTAATGCATCATCCTGTAACTAACTCATTAGTCACTTTTCTTGCAAGGCTTCTTATGATTTGCATTATGAGAGGGCCAGAGATACCTCTCTGATACTCGGAGTGACAAATCCTAATAATGATCTATGCCAACCCAACAAACACCTTCGGAGATACCTGTAGAGCATCTTTATAATCACCCAGTTATGTTATGATGTTTGATAGCACACAAGGCATTCCTCTGGTATCCGGGTGTTGCATAATCTCATAGTCGTAGGAATATGTATTTGACATGAAGAAAGCAATAGCAATAAAACTAAACGATCAATATGCTAAGCTAACGGACGGGTCTTGTCCATCACATCATTCTCCTAATGATGTGACCCCGTTCACCAAATGACAACACATGTCTATGGTTAGGAAACTTAACCATCTTTGATTAACGAGCTAGTCTAGTAGAGGCTTACTAGGGACACAGTGTTTTGTCCATGTATCCACACATGTATCAAGTTTCCGGTCAATACAATTCTAGCATGAATAATAAACATTTATCATGATATAAGGAAAAATAAAACAACAACTTTATTATTGCCTCTAGGGCATATTTCCTTCAGTCTCCCACTTGCACTAGAGTCAATAATCTAGTTCACATTGCCATGTGATTTAACACCAATAGTTCACATCTTTATGTGATTAACACCCATAGTTCACATCGCCATGTGACCAACACCCAAAGGGTTTACTAGAGTCAATAATCTAGTTCACATGGGTATGCGATTAACACCCAAAGAGTACTAAGGTGTGATCATGTTTTGCTTGTGAGAGAAGTTTAGTCAACAGGTCTGCCACATTCAGATCCGTATGTATTTTGCAAATTTCTAAGTCTACAATGCTCTGCATGGAGCTATTCTAGCTAACTGCTCCCACGTTCAATACGTATCTAGATCGAGACTTAGAGTCATCTAGATCAGTGTCAAAGCTTGCATCGACGTAACTCTTTATGACGAACTCTTTATCACCTCCATAAACGAGAAACATTTCCTTAGTCCTCTTTAAGGTAACTAACGATAATTTTGACCGCTGTCCAGTGATCTAGTCCTGGATCACTATTGTACCCCCTTGCCAAACTCACGGGAAGGTACACAACAGGTTTGGTACACAGCATGGCATACTTTATAGAACCTATGGCCGAGGCATAGGGAATGACTTCCATTCTCTCTTTATCTTCTGCCGTGGTCGGGTTTTGAGTCTTTACTCAACTTCACACCTTACAATAGAGGCAAGAACTCCTTCGTTGACTTATCCATTTTGAACTCCTTCAAAATCTTGTCAAGGTATGTACTCATTGAAAGTCTTATCAAGTGTCTTGATCTATCTCTATAGATCTTGATGCCCAATATGTAAGCAGCTTCACAGAGGTCTTTCATTGAAAACTTCTTATTAAATTATCCTTTTATGCTATTCAGAAATTCTACATCATTTCCAATCAACAATATGTCATCCACATATAATATCAGAAATGCTATAGAGCTCCCACTCACTTTCTTGTAAATACAAGCTTCACCATAAGTCTGTATAAAACCATATGCTTCGATCACCTTATGAAAGTGTATATTCCAACTCCAAGATGCTTGCACCAGTCCATAGATGGATCGCTGGAGTTTGGACACTTTGTTAGCACCTTTAGGATCGACAAAAACTTTTGGTTGCATCATATACAAGTCTTCTTTAAGAAATCCATTAAGGAATGCAGTTTTGACATCCATTTGCCAGATTTCATAAAATGTGGCAATTGCTAACATGATTCGGACAAACTTAAGCATCGCTACGAGTGAGAAAATCTCATCGTAGTCAACACCTTGAACTTGTCGAAAACCTTTTGCGACAGTGAGAAAATCTCACCAGTGTCCATCTTCCTCTTGAAGATTCATTTACTCTCAATGGCTTGCCGATCATTGGGCAAGTCCACCAAAGTCCACACTTTGTTCTCATACATGGATCCTATCTCAGATTTCATGGCCTCAATCCATCTGTCGGAATTTTGGCTCATCATAGCTTCTTCATAGTTTGTAGGTTTGCCATGGTCTAATAACATGACTTCCAGGGCAGGATTACCGTACCACTATGGTGTGGAACGTGCTTTGTTCGACCTACGAGGTCTAGTAGTAACTTGATCCGAAGTTTCATGATCATCATCATTAGCTTCCTCTCTAGTTGGTGTAGGCATCATGCATGGGAACGGATTTCACTGATGTGCTACTTTCCAATTCGAGAGAAGGTACAATTACCTCATTGATGACCCACAAGTATAGGGGATCTATCGTTGTCCTTTCGATAAGTAAGAGTGTCGAACCCAACGAGGAGTAGAAGGAAATGACAAGTGGTTTTCAGCAAGGTATTCTCTGCAAGCACTGAAATTATCGGTAACCGATAGTTTGGTGATAAGGTAAATCGTAACGGGTAACAAGTAAATAAAGTAAGTAAGGTGCAACAAGGTGGCCCGATCCTTTTTGTAGCAAAGGACAAGCATGGGCAAACTCTTACATAAAGCAAAGCGCTCCCGAGGACACATGGGAATTGTTGTCAAGCTAGTTTTCATCATGCTCATATGATTTGCGTTCGTTACTTTGATAATTTGATATGTGGGTGGACCGGTGCTTGGGTGCTGCCCTTCCTTGGACAAGCCTCCCACTTATGATTAACCCCTCTCGCAAGCATCTGCAACTACGAAAGAAGAATTAAGGTAAACCTAACCATAGCATGAAACATATAGATACAAATCAGCCCCTTACGAAGCAACACATAAACTAGGGTTTAAGCTTCTGACACTCTAGCAACCCATCATCTACTTATTACTTCCCAATGCCTATCCCTAGGCCCAAATAATGGTGAAGTGTCATGTAGTCTGTGTTGGGGAACGTAGCAGAATTTTAAAATTTTATCGCATCACCAAGATCAATCTATGGAGTCATCTAGCAACGAGGGAGAGAGGAGTGCATCTACATACCCTTGTAGATCACGAGCGGAAGCGTTCAAGAGAACGGGGTTGATGGAGTCGTACTCAACGTGATTCAAATCACCGATGACCTAGTGCCGAACGGACGGCACCTCCGCGTTCAACACACGTACGGTTGGGAGACGTCTCCTCCTTCTTGATCCAGCAAGGGGGGAGGAGAGGTTGATGAAGATCCAGCAGCACGACGGCGTGGTGGTGGAAGCAACGGTGATCTCGGCAGGGCTTCGCCATGCGCTGGGAGACGGAGGAGTGTCGCAGGAGGGAGAGGGAGAGGCCAGGGGCTTGGCTGTGGCTGCCCTCCCTCCCCCCACTATATATAGGGTGCCTAGGGGGGGGGCGCACCGGCCCTAGGAGATCCAATCTCCTAGGGGGGGCGGCGGCCAAGGGGTGCCTTGCCCCCCAAGGCAAGGGTGGCGCCCCCACCCCTAGGGTTTCCAACCCTAGGCGCAGGGGCAGGCCTAAGGGGGGGGGGAGCACCAGCCCACTAGGGGCTGGTTCCCCTCCCACTTCAGCCCATGGGGCCCTCCGGGATAGGTGGCCCCACCCGGTGGACCCCCGGGACCCTTCCGGTGGTCCCGGTACAATACCGGTGACCCCGAAACCTTCCCGATGGCTGAAACTGGACTTCCTATATATAAATCTTTACCTCCGGACCATTCCGGAACTCCTCGTGATGTCCGGGATCTCATCCGGGACTCCGAACAACTTTCGGGTTACCGTGTGCTAATATCTCTACAACCCTAGCGTCACCGAACCTTAAGTGTGTAGACCCTACGGGTTCGGGAGACATGCAGACATGACCGAGAAGCCTCTCCTGTCAATAACCAATAGCGGAATCTGGATACCCATGTTGGCTCCCACATGTTCCACGATGATCTCATCGGATGAACCATGATGTTGAGGATTCAATCAATCCGTATACAATTCCCTTTGTCAATCGGTACGTTACTTGTCCGAGACTCGATCGTCGGTATCCCAATACCTTGTTCAGTCTCGTTACCGGCAAGTCACTTTACTCGTACCGTAATGCATGATCCTGTGATCAACCACTTGATCACATTGAGCTCATTATGATGATGCATTACCGAGTGGGCCCAGAGATACCTCTGCGTCATACGGAGTGACAAATCCCAGTCTCGATTCGTGCCAACCCAACAGACACTTTCGGAGATACCTGTAATGTACCTTTATAGTCACCCAGTTACGTTGTGACATTTGGCACACCCAAGGCACTCCTACGGTATCCAGGAGTTGCACAATCTCATGGTCTAAGGAAATGATACTTGACATTCAGAAAAGCTACAGCAAACGAACTACACGATCTTTGAGCTAAGCTTAGGATTGGGTCTTGTCCATCACATCATTCTCCTAATGATGTGATCCCGTTATCAATGACATCTAATGTCCATAGTCAGGAAACCATGACTATCCTTTGATCAACGAGCTAGTCAACTAGAGGCTCACTAGGGATGTGTTGTGGTCTATGTATTCACACATGTATTATGATTTCCGGATAACACAATTATAGCATGAACAATAGACAATTATCATGAACAAAGAAATATAATAATAACCATTTTATTATTGCCTCTAGGGCATATTTCCAACAGTCTCCCACTTGCACTAGAGTCAATATTCTAGTTACATTGTGATGAATCGAACACCCATGCAGTTCTGGTGTTGATCATGTTTTGCTCTAGGGAGAGGTTTAGTCAACGGATCTACTACATTCAGGTCCGTATGTACTTTACAAATCTCTATGTCTCCATTTTGAACACTTTCACGAATGGAGTTGAAGCGACGCTTGATATGCCTGGTCTTCCTGTGAAACCTGGGCTCCTTGGCAAGGGCAATAGCTCCAGTGTTGTCACAGAAGAGAGTCATCGGGCCCGACGCATTGGGTATGACTCCTAGTTCGGTAATGAACTCCTTCACCCAGACTGCTTCTTGTGCTGCCTCCGAGGCTGCCATGTACTCCGCTTCACATGTAGATTCCGCCACAATGCTTTGCTTGCAACCGCACCAGCTTACTGCCCTACCATTCGAAATATACACGTATCCGGTTTGTGACTTAGAGTCATCCAGATATGTGTCGAAGCTAGCATCGACGTAACCCTTTATGACGAGCTCTTCGTCACCTCCATAAACGAGAAACATTTCCTTAGTCCTTTTCAGGTACTTCAGGATATTCTTGACCGCTGTCCAGTGTTCCATGCCGGGATTACTTTGGTACCTTCCTACCAAACTTACGGCAAGGTTTACATCAGGTCTGGTACACAACATAGCATACATGATAGACCCTATGGCCGAGGCATAGGGGATGACACTCATCTTTTCTCTATCTTCTGCTGTGGTCGGGCATTGAGCCGTGCTCAATCTCGTACCTTGCAATACAGGCAAGAACCCCTTCTTTGACTGATCCATTTTGAACTTCTTCAATATCTTGTCAAGGTACGTACTCTGTGAAAGACCAATGAGGCGTCTCGATCTATCTCTATAGATCTTGATGCCTAATATATAAGCAGCTTCTCCAAGGTCCTTCATTGAAAAACACTTGTTCAAGTAGGCCTTTATGCTTTCCAAGAATTCTATATCATTTCCCATCAACAGTATGTCATCCACATACAATATGAGAAATGCTACAGAGCTCCCACTCACTTTCTTGTAAATGCAGGCTTCTCCATAAGTCTGCATAAACCCAAACACTTTGATCATCTCATCAAAGCGAATGTTCCAACTCCGAGATGCTTGCACCAGCCCATAAATCGAGCGTTGGAGCTTGCACACCTTGTCAGCATTCTTAGGATCGACAAAACCTTCCGGCTGCATCATATACAATTCTTCCTTAAGGAAACCATTAAGGAATGCCGTTTTGACGTCCATTTGCCATATCTCATAATCATAGAATGCGGCAATTGCTAACATGATTCAGACGGACTTCAGCTTTGCTACGGGTGAGAAAGTCTCATCGTAGTCAACCCCTTGAACTTGTCGATAACCCTTAGCGACAAGCCGAGCTTTATAGATGGTCACATTACCATCCGCGTCTGTCTTCTTCTTAAAGATCCATTTATTTTCTATGGCTCGCCGATCAACGGGCAAGTCAGTCAAAGTCCATACTTCGTTTTCATACATGGATCCTATCTCGGATTTCATGGCTTCCAGCCATTTGTCGGAATCCGGGCCCGCCATCGCTTCTTCATAGTTCGAAGGTTCACCGTTGTCTAACAACATGATTTCCAAGACAGGGTTGCCGTACCACTCTAGTGCGGAACGTGTCCTTGTGGACCTACGAAGTTCAGTAGCAACTTGATCTGAAGTTTCATGATCATCATCAACTTCCTCTCTAGTCGGTGCAGGCACCTCAGGAACATTTTCTTGAGCTGCGCCACTTACCGGTTCAAGAGGTAATACTTCATCAAGTTCTACCTTCCTCCCACTTATTTCTTTCGAGAGAAACTCTTTCTCTAGAAAGGACCCATTCTTGGCAACAAAGATCTTGCCTTCGGATCTGAGGTAGAAGGTATACCCAACAGTTTCTTTAGGGTATCCTATGAAGACGCATTTTTCCGACTTGGGTTCGAGCTTTTCAGGTTGAAGTTTCTTGACATAAGCATCGCATCCCCAAACTTTTAGAAACGTAGCTTAGGTTTCTTCCCAAACCATAATTCATACGGTGTCGTCTCAACGGATTTCGACGGATCCCTATTTAAAGTGAATGCGGCAGTCTCTAAAGCATAGCCCCAAAATGATAGCGGTAAATCGGTAAGAGACATCATAGTCGCACCATATCTAATAGAGTGCGATTACGACGTTCGGACACACCATTACGCTAAGGTGTTCTAGGCGGCGTTAGTTGTGAAAATATTCCACATTTTCTTAAGTGTGTGCCAAATTCGTGACTCAAGTATTCTCCCCCACGATCTGATCACAAGAGCTTGATTTTCGTGTCACGTTGATTCTCAACCTCACTCTGAAATTCCTTGAACTTTTCAAAGGTCTCAGACTTGTGTTTCATTAAGTAGACATACCCATATCTACTCAAGTCATCAGTGAGGGTGAGAACATAATGATAGCCACCGCGAGCCTCAACACTCATTGGACCGCACACATCAGTATGTATGATTTCCAATAAGTTGGTTGCTCGCTCCATTGTTCCTGAGAACGGAGTCTTGGTCATTTTACCCATGAGGCATGGTTCGCACGTATCAAATGATTCGTAATCAAGAGACTCTAAAAGTCCATCTGCATGGAGCTTCTTCATGCGTTTGGCACCTATGTGACCAAGGCGGCAGTGCCACAAGTATGTAGGACTATCATTATCAACCTTACATCTTTTGGTATTCACACTATGAATATGTGTAGCATTACACTCGAGATTCATTAGGAATAAACCATTCACCATCGGAGCATGACCATAAAACATATCTCTCATATAAATAGAACAACAATTATTCTCGGATTTAAATGAGTAGCCATCTCGTATTAAACGAGATCCTGATACAATGTTCATGCTCAAAGCTGGCACTAAATAACAATTATTGAGGTTTAAAACTAATCCCGTAGGTAAATGTAGAGGTAGCGTGCCGACGGCGATCACATCGACCTTGGAACCATTCCCGACGCGCATCGTCACCTCGTCCTTCGCCAGTCTCTGTTTATTCCGCAGCTCCTGCTTTGAGTTACAAATGTGAGCAACCGCACCGGTATCAAATACCCAGGAGCTACTACGAGTACTGGTAAGGTACACATCAATTACATGTATATCACATATACCTTTCGTGATGCCGGCCTTCTTGTCCGCTAAGTATTTGGGGCAGTTCCGCTTCTAGTGACCACTTCCCTTGCAATAAAAACACTCAATCTCGGGCTTGGGTCCATTCTTTGGCTTCTTCCCGGCAGCTTGCTTACCGGGCGCGGCAACTCCCTTGCCGTCCTTCTTGAAGTTCTTCTTACCCTTGCCTTTCTTGAACTTAGTGGTTTTATTCACCATCAACACTTGATGTTCCTTTTTGACTTCTACCTCTGCTGATTTCAGCATTGCAAATACTTCAGGAATGGTCTTTTCCATCCCCTGCACATTGAAGTTCATCACAAAGCTCTTGTAGCTCGGTGGAAGCGACTGAAGGATTCTGTCAATGACCGCGTCATCCGGGAGATTAACTCCCAGCTGAGTCAAGCGGTTATGCAACCCAGACATTTTGAGTATGTGCTCACTGACAGAACTATTTTCCTCCATCTTACAGCTGAAGAACTTGTCGGAGACTTCATATCTCTCGACCCGGGCATGAGCTTGAAAAACCATTTTCAGCTCTTCGAACATCTCATATGCTCCGTGTCTCTCAAAACGCTTTTGGAGCCCCGGTTCTAAGCTGTAAAGCATGCCGCACTGAACGAGGGAGTAATCATCAGCACGTGTCTGCCAAGCGTTCATAACGTCTTGGTTCTGTGGGACGGGTGCGTCACCTAGTGGTGCTTCTAGGACATAATCTTTCTTGGCAGCTATGAGGATGATCCTCAGGTTCCGGACCCAGTCCGTATAGTTGCTGCCATCGTCTTTCAGCTTGGTTTTCTCTAGGAACGCGTTGAAGTTGAGGACAACGTGGGCCATTTGATCTACAAGACATATTGTAAAGATTTTAGACTAAGTTCATGATAATTAAGTTCATCTAATCAAATTATTAAATGAACTCCCACTCAGATAGACATCCCTCCAGTCATCTAAGTATAACATGATCCGAGTTAACTAGGCCGTGTCCGATCATCACGTGAGACGGACTAGTCAACATCGGTGAACATCTTCATGTTGATCGTATCATCTATACGACTCATGCTCGACCTTTCGGTCTTCTGTGTTCCGAGGCCATGTCTGTACATGCTAGGCTCATCAAGTCAACCTAAGTGTATTGCGTGTGTAAATCTGTCTTACACCCGTTGTATTCGAACATTAGAATCTATCACACCCGATCATCACATGGTGCTTCGAAACAACGAACCTTCGCAACGGTGCACAGTTAGGGGGAACACTTTCTTGAAATTATTACGAGGGATCATCTTATTTAAGCTACCGTCGTTCTAAGCAAATAAGATGTAAAACATGATAAACATCACATGCAATCAAATAGTGACATGATATGGCCAATATCATTTGCTCCTTTGATCACCATCTTCGGGGCTCCATGATCATCGTTGTCACCGGCATGACACCATGATCTCCATCATCATGATCTCCATCATCGTGTCTTCTTGAAGTTGTCTCGTCATGTATTACTTCTACTACTATGGCTAACGCTTTAGCAATAAAGTAAAGTAATTACATGACGTTTATGTTGACACGCAGGTCATAAATAAATAAAGACAACTCCTATGGCTCCTGCCGGTTGTCATACTCATCGACATGCAAGTCGTGATTCCTATTACAAGAACATGATCAATCTCATACATCACATATATCATTCATCATTCATCACAACCTTTTTCCATATCACATCACAAAACACTTGCTGCAAAACAAGTTAGACGTCCTATAATTGTTGTTGCAAGTTTTTACGTGGCTGCTATAGGTTTCTAGCAAGAACGTTTCTTACCTACGCCAAAACCACAACGTTAATTGCCAATTTCTATTTACCCTTCATAAGGACCCTGTTCATCGAATCTGATCCGACTAAAGTGGGAGAGACAGACACCCACCAGCCACCTTATGCAACTAGTGCATGTCAGTCGGTGGAACCGGTCTCACGTAAGCGTACGTGTAAGGTTGGTCCGGGCCGCTTCATCCCACGATGCCGCCGAATCAAGATAAGACAAGTAACGGCAAGCAAATTGACAATATCGACGCCCACAACTACTTTGTGTTCTACTCGTGCATAGTAACTACGCATAGACCTAGCTCATGATGCCACTGTTGGGGAACGTAGCAGAATTTTAAAATTTTCTACGCATCACCAAAATCAATCTATGGAGTCATCTAGCAACGAGGGAGAGAGGAGTGCATCTACATACCCTTGTAGATCACGAGCGGAAGCGTTCAAGAGAACGGGGTTGATGGAGTCGTACTCGACGTGATTCAAATCACCGATGACCTAGTGCCGAACGGACGGCACCTCCGCGTTCAACACACGTACGGTTGGGAGACGTCTCCTCCTTGTTGATCCAGCAAGGGGGCAGGAGAGGTTGATGAAGATCCAGCAGCACGACGGCGTGGTGGTGGAAGCAACGGTGATCTCGGCAGGGCTTCGCCAAGCGCTGGGAGACGGAGGAGTGTCACGGGAGGGAGAGGGAGAGGCCAGGGGCTTGGCTGCGGCTGCCCTCCCTCCCCCCACTATATATAGGGTGCCTAGGGGGGGCGCTGGCCCTAGGAGATCCAATCTCCTAGGGGGGCGGCGGCCAAGGGGTGCCTTGCCCCCCAAGGCAAGGGTGGCGCCCCCACCCCTAGGGTTTCCAACCCTAGGCGCAGGGGGAGGCCCAAGGGGGGGGGCGCACCAGCCCACCAGGGGCTGGTTCCCCTCCCACTTGAGCCCATGGGGCCCTCCGAGATAGGTGGCCCCACCCGGTGGACCCCCGGGACCCTTCCGGTGGTCCCGGTACAATACCGGTGACCCCGAAACCTTCCCGATGGCCGAAACTGGACTTCCTATATATAAATCTTTACCTCCGGACCATTCTGGAACTCCTCGTGACATCCGGGATCTCGTCCGGGACTCCTAACAACTTTCAGGTTATCGTGTGCTAATATCTCTACAACCCTAGCATCACCGAACCTTAAGTGTGTAGACCCTACAGGTTCGGGAGACATGCAGACATGACCGAGAAGCCTCTCCGGTCAATAACCAACAGCGGGATCTGGATACCCATGTTGGCTCCCACATGTTCCACGATGATCTCATCGGATGAACCACGATGTCGAGGATTCAATCAATCCGTATACAATTCCCTTTGTCAATCGGTACGTTACTTGTCCGAGACTCGATCGTCGGTATCCCAATACCTTGTTCAGTCTCGTTACCGGCAAGTCACTTTACTCGTACCGTAATGCATGATCCCATGATCAACCACTTGATCACATTGAGCTCATTATGATGATGCATTACCGAGTGGGCCCAGAGATACCTCTCCGTCATACGGAGTGACAAATCCCAGTCTCGATTCGTGCCAACCCAACAGACACTTTCGGAGATACCTGTAATGTACCTTTATAGTCACCCGGTTATGTTGTGACGTTTGGCACACCCAAGGCACTCCTACGGTATCCGGGAGTTGCACAATCTCATGGTCTAAGGAAATGATACTTGACATTCAGAAAAGCTACAGCAAACGAACTACACGATCTTTGAGCTAAGCTTAGGATTGGGTCTTGTCCATCACATCATTCTCCTAATGATGTGATCCCGTTATCAATGACATCTAATGTCCATAGTTAGGAAACCATGACTATCCTTTGATCAACGAGCTAGTCAACTAGAGGCTCACTAGGGACGTGTTGTGGTCTATGTATTCACACATGTATTATGATTTCCGGATAACACAATTATAGCATGAACAATAGACAATTATCATGAACAAAGAAATATAATAATAACCATTTTATTATTGCCTCTAGGGCATATTTCCAACAGTCTGCATTCACATAACACCACTAGAGGAGAGACAACATACATCTCATCAAAATATCGAAGGAATACCAAATTAACATGATTACTTATAACAAGACTTCTCCCATGTCCTCAGGAACAAACATAACTACTCATAAAGCATATTCATAATCATAACTAGAGGAGTATTAATTATCATTAAGGATCTGAAAATATAATCTTCCACCGGATAAACCAACTAGCATCAACTACAAGGAGTAATCAACACTACTAGCAACCCACAGGTACCAACCTGAGGTTTTGGGACCAAGATCGAATACAAGAGATGAACTAGGTTTGAGAGGAGATGGTGCTGGTGAAGATGTTGATGGAGATTGACCCTCCCTCGATGAGAGGATCGATGGTGATGACGATGGCGACAATTTCCCCCTCCCAGAGGGATGTTTCCCCGACAGAATAGCCCCACCGGAGCCCTAGATTGGTTCTGCCCAGGTTCCGCCTCGAGATGGCGGCGCTTTGTCCCGAAAGCTTCATCTTGATTTTTTCCAGGGTAAAAGACACCATATAGCCAAATATGGGCACCGAAGGACTGCCATGGTGCCCACAAGGTCGGGGGGCGTGCCTAGGGGGTAAGGCACACCCTCCACCCTTGTGGCTGGCTGGTGGGGCCCCTCTGGTACTTTCTCCGCCCAATATTTTTTATATATTCCAAAAACATGCTCCGTGAAGTTTCGGGACTTTTGGAGTTGTACAGAATAGGTCTCTAATATTTGCTCCTTTTTCAGTCCAGAATTCCAGCTGCCGGCATTTTCCCTCTTCATGTAAACCTTATAAAATAAGAGAGAATAGGCATAAGTATTATGATATAATGTGT
The DNA here is from genome assembly GCF_003073215.2 of Triticum urartu. Lineage (NCBI taxonomy): Eukaryota > Viridiplantae > Streptophyta > Magnoliopsida > Poales > Poaceae > Triticum > Triticum urartu. Next base: position 341,015,498 of record NC_053022.1, read on the forward strand.
AATAAAAACCCATAATGCAATAAATATCAATATAAAAGCATGATGCAAAATGGATGTATCAGTCATCAATTTCTACTTACCTCTCACTCACTTCTTTTGAGAGAAACTCCTTCTCTAGAAATGTTCCATTCTCGGCAACAAAGATCTTGCCTTCAGATCTGTGGTAGAAGGTGTACCCAATTGTTTCCTTAGGGTATCCTATGAATATGCACATCTCTGATTTGGCTTCAAGCTTATCAGGCTGAAGCCTTTTGACATAAGTGTCGCAACCCCAAACTTTAAGAAACGACAACTTAGGTTTCTTGCCAAACCACAGTTCATACGGTGCCGTCTCAACAGATTTAGACGGTGCCGTATTTAACGTGAAATGCAGCTGTCTCTAATGCATAACCCAAAACCGATAGTTGTAAATTGGTAAGAGACATCATAGATCGCACCATATCTAATAAAGTACAGTTACGACGTTCGGACACACCATTACACCGTGGTGTTCCAGGTGGCGTGAGTTGTGAAACTATTCCACATTGTCTTAAATGAAGGCCAAACTCGTAACTCAAATATTCGCCTCCGCAATCAGATTGTAGAAATCTTTTTTCTTGTTACGATGATTCTCCACTTCACTCTGAATTTCTTTGAACGTTTCAAATGTTTTAGACTTGTGTTTCATTAAGTAAATATACCCATATCTACTTAAATCATCTGTGAAGGTCAGAAAATAACGATACCCACCGCGTGCCTCAACACTTATCGGACTGCATACATCGGTATGTATTATTTCCAATAAGTTATTAGCTCGCCCCATTGTTCCGGAGAACGGAGTTTTAGTCATCTTGCCCATGAGGTATGGTTCACAAGTATCAAATGATTCATAATCAAGTGATTCCAAAAGTCCATCTGGATGGAGTTTCTTCATGCGCTTTACACCAATATGACCAAAAACAGCAGTGCCACAAGTATGTTGCACTATCATTATCAACTTTGCATTTTTGGTATCAATATTATGAATATGTGTATCACTACGATTGATATTCAATAAACCATTCAAATTGGGTGTATCACCATAGAAGGTTTTATTCATGTAAATAGAACAACAATTATTCTCTGACTTAAATGAATAAACGTATTGCAATGGACATGATCTAATCATATTCATGCTCAACACAAACACCAAATAACATTTATTCAGGTTCAACACTAATCCCGAAGGTAGAGGGAGTGTGCGATGGTGATCATATCAACCTGGGAATCATTTCCAACACACTCGTCACCTCGTTTTTAACTAGTCTCTACAACTCCTATTTCGAGTTACTAATCTTAGCAACTAAACTGGTATCAAATACCCAGGGGCTACTATGAACACTAGTAAAGTACACATCAATAACATGTATATCAAATATACCTTTGTTCACTTTGCCATCCTTCTTATCCGCCAAGTATTTGGGGTAGTTCCACTTCCAGTGACCATTCCCTTTGCAGTAGAAGCACTGTTTCAGGCTTAGGTCTAGCTCTGGGATTCTTCACGAGAGTGGCAACTTTCTTGTCATTCTTCTTGAAGTTCCCTTTATTTTCCTTTGCCCTTTTTTTGAAACTAGTGGTCTTGTTAACCATCAACACTTGATGCTCTTTCTTGATTTCTACCTTCGCCGATTTCAACATCGCGAAGAGCTCGGGAATCTTTTCCGTTATACCTTGCACATTATAGTTCATCACAAAGTTTTAGTAGCTTGGTGATAGTGACTAGAGAACTCTGTCAATCACTATCTTATCTGGAAGATTAACTCCCACTTGATTCAAGTGATTTTAGTACCCAGACATTATGAGCACATGCTCACTGGTTGAGCTATTCTCCTCCATCTTGTAGGCAAAGTACTTGTCAGTGGTCTCATACCTCTCGACACGGGCATGCGTCTAAAATACCAATTTCAGCTCTTGGAACACCTCATATGCTCTGTGGCGTTCAAAATGTTTTTGAAGTCCCGGTTCTAAGCCATAAAGCATGGTGCACTAAACTATCAGTCATCATATCGAGCTTGCAAAACGTTCATAACGTCTGTATCTGCTCCTGCAACAGGTTTGTCACCCAGCGGTGCATCAAGGACATAATTTTTCTGTGCAGCAACGGGGATAATTTTCAGATCACGGACCCAGTCCACATCCTTGCTACTATCATCTTTCAACTTTTCTCTAGGAACATATCAAAATATATAGGAGCTATATCGCGAGCTATTGATCCACAAAATAGATATGCAAACACTATCAGGACTAAGTTCATGATAAATTAAGTTCAATTAATCAAATTACTTAAGAACTCCCACTTATATAGACTTCCCTCAAGTCATCTAAATGATACGTGATCCAAATCAACTAAACCATGTCTCATCATCACGTGAGATGGAGTAGTCATCAATGGTGAACATCTCTATGTTGATAATATCTACTATATGATTCATGTTCGACCTTTCAGTCTCCAGTGTTCCGAGGCCATGTCTGTACATGCCAGGCTCGTCAAGTTTAACCCAAGTATTCCACATGTGCAAAACTGTCTTGCACCGGTTGTATGTGAACATAGAGTCTATCACACCCGATCATCACATGGTGTCTCAACACGACGAACTGTCACAATGGTGCATACTCGGGGAGAACACTTATACCTTGAAATTTTAGTCAAGGGATCATCTTATAACGCTACCATCATACTAAGAAAAATAAGATGCATAAAAGATAAACATCACATGCAATCAAAATATGTGACATGATATGGCCATCATCATCTCGTGCTTTTGATCTCCATCTCTAAAGCATCGTCATGATCTCCATAGTCACCGGCTCGAGACCATGATCTCCATCATTGCATCGTGGTTGTCTCGCCAACTATTGCTTCTACAACTATCGCTAACGCATAGTGATAAATTAAAGCAATTACATGTTGTTTGCATTTCATACAATAAAGGGGAATCATAAGGCTCCTACCGGTTGCCGATAACTTTTGCAAAACATGATCATCTCATACAATAACGTATATCACATCATGTCTTGACCATATCACATCACAACATGCCCTGCAAAAACAAGTTAGATGTCCTCTGCTTTGTGATGTCGCTTGAAGCTACGTCGGTATTTCCCCAAAGAGGAAGGGATGATGCAGCACAACGGTGGTAGGTATTTCCCCAGATATGAAATCAAGGTTATCGAACCAGTAGGAGAACCAAGTGACACAACGTAAACAGCACCTGCACACAAATAACAAATACTCACAACCCGACACCTGCACACAAATAACAAATACTCACAACCCGACGTGTAAAAGGGGTTGTCAATCCCTTTCGGGTAACGGCGCCAGAAATTGGCAAACGGATGTGAGAGAGTTATAAATATTGATAGATCAAACCCAAATAAAATAAATTGCAGCAAGGTATTTTTGGTTTAGTAGATCTAAAAATAAAAGGCAAATAAAATAGATTGCAAAGGCAAATAATATGGGAAAGAGACTCGGGGGCCGTAGGTTTCACTAGTGGCTTCTCTCGAGAAAAATAACAAACAATGGGTAAACAAATTACTGTTGGGCAATTGATAGAACTTCAAATAATCATGATGATATCCGGGCAATGATCATTACATAAGCATCACGTCCAAGATTGGTAGACCGACACCTGCCTGCATCTACTACTATTACTCCACACATCGACCGCTATCCAGCATGCATCTAGTGTATTAAGTTCATGGAGAAACAGAGTAATGCAATAAGAACGATGACATGATGTAGACAAGATCTATCTATGTAGAGATATACCCCATCGTTTTATCCTTAGTAGCAACGATACATACGTGCCGATTCCCTTTCTGTCACTGGGATCAAGCACCGTAAGATCGAACCCACTACAAAGCACCTCTTCCCATTGCAAGATAAATAGATCAAGTTGGCCAAACAAAACCCAAATATCAAAGAAAAAATACGAGGCTATAAGCAATCATGCATATAAGAGATCAAGGAAACTCAAATAACTTTCATGGATATAAAAAGATAGACCTGATCATAAACTCAAAGTTCATCCGATCCCAACAAACACACCACAAAAAGAGTTACATCATATGGATCTCCAAGAGACCATTGTATTGAGAACCAAACGAGAGGGATGAAGCCATCTAGCTACTAACTACGGACCCGAAGGTCTACAAAGAACTACTCACACATCATCGGAGAGGCACCAATGGAAGTGGTGAACCCCTCCGTGATGGTGTCTAGATTGGATCTGGTGGTTTTGGACTCTACGACAGCTGAAATTGATTTTTGTCGACTCCCCCAGGGTTTCTGGAATATTGGGGTATTTATAGAGCAAAGAGACGGTCCAGGGGACACCCGAGGTGGGCACAACCCACCAGGGCACGCCTGGACCTCTAGGCGCGCCTTGGTGGGTTGTGCTCCCCTCGAAGCACCCCCAGGCGCAGCCTTGGCCCATGAGGTGTCTTCTGGTCCATAAAAAATCTCCGTAAAGTTTTGTTGCATTTGGACTCCGTTTGGTATTGATTTTCTGCGATGTAAACAAACATGCAAGAAAACAACAACTGGCACTTGGCACTATGTCAATAGGTTAGTACCAAAAAATGATATAAAATGACTATGAAATGATTATAAAACATCCAAGATTGATAATATAACATCATGGAACAATAAAAAATTATAGATACATTGGAGACGTATCACTTTGTTGTTGCAAGTTTTACGTGGCTGCTACGGGCTTCTAGCAAGAACCGTTCTTACCTACGCATCAAAACCACAACGGTGTTTCATCAAGTTTTCTGTTTTAACCTTCTTCAAGGACCGGCCGAAGTCAAATTCGATTCAACTAAAGTAGGAGAAACAGACACCCGCCGGCCACCTTTATGCAAAACTAGTTGCATGTCTGTCGGTGGAACCTGTCTCATGAACATGGTCATGTAAGGTTGGTCTGGGCGCTTCATCCCACAATACCGCCGAATCAAAATAAGACATTGGTGGCAAGCAGTATGACTATCACCGCCCACAAATCATTGTGTTCTACTCGTGCATATCATCTATGCATAGACCTGGCTTAGATGCCACTGTTGGGAAACGTAGCATGCAATTTAAAAAAATTCCTACGCTCACACAAGATCTATCTAGGATATGCATAGCAACGAGGGGGAGAGTGTGTCTACGTACCCTCCTAGGACGAAAGCAGAAGCGTTTGACAATGCGGTTAATGTAGTCGAACTTCTTCTAGCTCCGCCCGATCAAGCACCGAATGTACGGCACCTCCAAGTTCTGCACACATTCAACTCGTTGACGTCCCTCGCCTTCTTGATCCAGCAAGGTGTCGAGGTAGTAGATGAGTTCCGTCAGCACGACGATGTGGTGATGGTGGTGAAGTGATCCGCGCAGGGCTTCGCCTAAGCACTGCAAAACTATGACCGGGGTGTAAACTATGGAGGGGGGGGGCACACAGGACTAACAATTGTTGGTGTGTGTTCTAGGCGCCCCTCCCCATGTATATATAGGTGGAAGGGGGAGGGGAGCAGCCATGGGGCGCCCCAAGTAGGAGGAATCCTACTTGGGGGCCTCCTTAAATTCGGCCTCCCCTTCCTTATTTCCAGTGGGGGGAGGGAAGAGGGAAGGGAGGAAGGAAGGGGGGGGTGTCGGTGTCAAACCAGTAGATTTTGGGAAGGGGGTCCCGAACTGTGCATCTGAGGATCGAAGGTAATAGGAGACAGGGACACGATGTACCCAGGTTCGGGCCCTCTTGATGAAGGTAATACCCTACTTCCTGCTTGATTATCTTGGATGAATATGGGGTTTACAAGAGTTGATCTACCTCGAGATCGTAATGGCTAAACCCTAGACGTCTAGCCTGTATGATTATGATTGCCTCTACGGACAAAACCCTTCGGTTTATATAGACACCGGAGGGACCTAGGGTTGTACAGAGTTGGTTTACAGAGGAATGAATCTTCATATCCGAACGCCAAGCTTGCCTTCCATGTAAAGGAGAGTCCCATCCGGACACGGGAGGAAGTCTTCTGTCTTGTATCTTCACGGCCCATTAGTTCGGCCCACGTCACATAGCCCGGACGCTCGAGGACCCCTTAATCCAGGACTCCCTCAGTAGCCCCCGAACCTGGCTTCAATGACGATGTGTCCGGCACGCAGATTGTCTTTGGCATTGCAAGGCGGGTTCCTCCTCCGAATACTTCAAAGCATCTGACGCGAAGAGTTATACTCGGATTTTCATTTAATGTCATATCCTTCAGCTTATGTGCCTCCGTTGCTTCTGCTTCCATGTGTCGAGCGCATACAAAAGGTCAGAGTATTTTTTGCACATAACACCCCGACCATGTAAAAAAGGCGTCTATTTAAAGGAATTGGATCTCAAATGCCATTCCACACCAGGCAGAAAATCCTTAGAGCTCGCTTGGAGAAACCATTCAAACATGGCTAGCGCTCCCAGTTCCTCCTCCCGCCCTCATGGTTCTGACAAAGGCGATTGGGAGAGATGTTCAGTATCGTATGACTAGCTGGTCAAGCTCCAAACACAGGGATCCCCCCCCCCGCAGATCTAGTCCCTGTCCGAGCAGGATTAACCTCTTTCACTGGCGAAGCCTTGGCGGAAAATTTCCCTAATCCAACCAGGGGGAACGAGTGTGCTTAGTCTCTTTTTTATTATGAGGCATCTGATTTCCAATCCACCCTTTCCTCTGAGGTCTCCTGGAGTATTACGGCCTCCAACTACACAATCTTACGCCGGCCTCTATCCTGCACATTGCGGGTTTTGTTGCTCTTTGCGAGCTATTCCTGGGCTGCGAGGCCCATTTTGAGTTATGGAGGAAGCTTTTCTGCCTCGTCCCTCGCTCCCAAAAGTGATCTATATTCGAGGTGGGCGGCGCCGCGATATGGCGTATAGCCGGGGCCGGATACCTGTCCGGCACGCCGAAGAAGGCGTCCGAAGAGTGGCCCTTGGAGTGGTTTTATATTGAAGATGTCGCTCTCCCCGACCCAGTCCGAATGGGCCTTCCCGAATTTTCCAGCGCTCCATTGAGGAAACGCCACAGCTGGCGCCCTAAGAGCCTCGAGAAGGAAGATAGCGCGGAAGTTCAACAATTAATGGGCAAGATAAGGACACTCGCTCAGTCCGGATTATTAATAATCGAGGTAATGGCGACTTCCATAGCGCGAGGTGTTCAACCACTCAAATTCAGAGGGCTCCCTATGTGGCATTACAATGGGGAAGATGACGCCTCACGCTGCGGATGAAAGGGCCCAGACACCCCTACCGCCCTGGCCACAATATTGGCCGATCTGTACAAAGGGGAGAAAGAGGAATTTACTCATCTTAAGCGCCGAGAGGGATTCTCCATGTACAATCCCCCTAACTGGGTATGTTTTATCCCACCACCTTACTCAATCCTCTCCTTGAGTCATGTTTAATTGACATTAACCCGTCCATTTTTGACAGGAATGGTGGAAGGTTATCGCGGGGATCCATAGCCCCGCTCCACAGCCAGAGAACCACAACCGGGACCTCGATTCCGGATTCGAAGAGGATCCAGAGATATTTTTAGAGCTCAAGGAGGGAGTCTTCTACCAGGCGAGCTATGATGCCATAAAAGTGGCCATCATGGCTAATTATCCTGGCCTCCTTCCTGCCTCATATGTAAGTAGTCAGGAGATGTCTCCTCCGAAAGAGCTTCCTCATTATGCCTCACCCACCGCACCGTCTCGTGCTCCAAAGGGGAGGCGCTCAGCTCGCCATGCTACACCAGAGGTGTCTCATAAGATAGCGGCGCATGCGCCGGGCGGATCTTCAAAGAGGAAGGCAAATGATAATCCGGCCGAGCCTTCATCAAAGAGGTATGGCTTTGAATACGCCCCCTGGCAGTCACATCGAACTATAACATTGTCCGCTGTGTTTTATCAGGAAGAGTGTTCGCCAGACTATGTCTGGGGATCCTGCCGGTCGTGTCTCCACCAATCAGGTTCCAGACCCTGCCTCTAGGGTGGGGGCTGACACGGGAGTGACGCCGGATTGTCCTCCTTCAGAGGATTCGGATGATGTATCTGTCACGAACTCTGAAGTAGAGAGCGCCATGAATCATCAGCGACGGAGGGCCGCTCTTCGCGACCCCAGCTTTACTAAAGAGGCATTCGATGCGTTCAGCTCGGCTGATGCATACATCCAAGCTGCTCGGGATGTGCTTGTCAGAGCCACTGACCAGCATTTGAAAGATATGCGGATAAGCATGCATTGTACATAACTGGTAATCATACACCAGTAGCCCCCGAGACTCAAAGCAGTTGAAACAACTGATTTAAGGATTATTGTATAATTAGGCACTCACGAAGAAGAACAACATGTTGTCTCATGAGCTGGAAAAATGTCGGACCCAGCTAGCTGTTGCTACCGCCGAACTGGATAAATCCAAGGAGGCACCACCTGGTAATGTTCTCCTTCATCTAGAAAAATAGTAATCATATACTAGTAATGTTAACACTGTTGTATTTCCCATGGCAGGATTGTTAGATCAACTGAAATAGGAACTGAAGATCGCACATGCGGGTAAACATCAGGCCGAAAAGCAATTGGCCACTGGCGAGCGTGTGTTGACACGGACCAGGGATGATAAGAACAAGCTATAGGATTCCAACACCCTACTGGGCGAAGAGCTAAAAGACGTGGGGCCCAGCTAGTGGACACCGTAAAAGAGAACAGGAAGCTACGGGGCGACATATTCAGTATGCTTTTGAACTTACCTTCATGTAGTGTGGTAAAAAATGAGTTAACAAATTTATGTCTGCAGGTATGCTGACTGACCGGCCCAAAGAGGAAATGTCCGGAGCTCAAGGCGATCTGCTGCAAGAGCTGTCACAAGTGCACGAGCGAGCTCGGAAAGCGATGCGGAGTGTTGCCAAGGCTTTATGGCCATCTACAACACCTCCAGGAAGTATGGAGGAGCTCGTGAGGCTATTCAAGGGAGCTCGGCGCCGCTTCAGATTATGGAAGATATTGACTTGCCGGGAAGGCGCAGGAGAGGCCTGGGCCATGGTGAAAACACGGTACACCGGACTTGATCCGAACCATATGTCCCGGGTCGGACCTCGGGGTCAGATGGACAAGAGATTCCAGTGAGCTTGGTATATGACCATGTAAAGATGGCCGTCAAGTTTTCATAACAGTATTGTAAGCTAGACAGCGTGTTAGACGGTATAGAGGAAGAAGCTTTTGAGTCCAAGTGACTATGTACTTCAATTGACAAATTTGTCCCTAGCCGAATTGTAAAACGATTGTCATGGACGACCTTTTCGCTTCGACCTCCGGTCCTAAAGGTGCGGAGTGTTTCCGAATACCAGACCGATGATAAATACCGGGGCATGCGTGGAAACTAGGAGTAGGGTTCATAGTTGCTTGAACAGACAAGTTGTATTCGGCTAGTTATGTTATATTACTTATTGATTGTAAGAAACATTTTCCAGAGAGAATAGTTCCGTTAAGGGTTCCTTTCCCTGGGTGAACATGCATTAGTGTGCATGCCCAAACGCTGACTCGAAAAAAAAATCGCAATATATAATATCTGGGGGTTCGTGGTGCAACAAAGGTAAAACGCCTGTAGTCCGCCGACTGACTATTCCCTTAAGAACACTAGCTTTCAGCTTCACCCAGTTTGAGGTACAAGTCCGAATGACCCGGCTGTAACAATTGCAGAGGCGCTCCCTTTATGCCCTAGCCGAACAAACGGGAACGTAGAGCGTAAGCACAAGAGCCAGACTACCTAGCTTGGCAAAAACTTAAGTCATAAAGGTGCATATAATGGCAAAGAAAAGGTATATATGATAAAAGGACACATATGTGGTGAGCTTGATGCTCGAAAAATGATAATAAGCTTCTGTAAAAGAAGCCCCCAGGTAATATGGGCGTATATATTTAAGGATGCATACCTCATAAGTGTGTGGTCTAGCCACACAGGAGCTATAAAGCTAAAGAAAAATTTTAAAGAGAGAGAAAATGAAAAGAGGAGAAAAAGAAAACGAACAATGAGTCAGGCTCTAGGCATAGAATCTTCGGAGTCTGGCGGCATTCCATGGGTTCGGCTCTAAGCGATTATCTGATGCATCACAAAGACGGTACACACCTCCAGTGAGAACTTCATCTATAATGAAGGGACCTTCCCATTTGGGCTGGAGTTTATCCTTTTTCTTTTCTGGCAAGCATAGAACGAGTTCACCAACATTATAAGTCTTGGCCCGCACTTCTCTACTTTGGTATCTGCGAGCTTGTTGGTGATAGAATGCGGAACGGGCTTTTGCAACATCGCGCTCCTCCTCCAGGGCATCTAGACTGTCCTACCGATCAAGCTCGGCTTCTCTCTCTTCGCACATGCGCACTCCAGGTGAGTCATGAATGATGTCACAGGGCAAAACAGCCTCTGTGCCGTACACCATGAAGAATGGCATGTAACCGGTAGTGCGATTGGGCGTGGTCCGCAGCCCCCCCAGAGTACGGAGTCGAGCTCCTCGACCCAGTGTTTGTCTGACTCTTTTAAAGACCATACTAGTCTAGGCTTAATGCCGCTCATGATAAGACCATTAGCTCGTTCGACTTGACCATTTGTTTGGGGGTGATAGACGGAGGCATAATCTAGCTTGATGCCCAGGTTAGCACACCATGTTTTCACTTCGTTGGCTGTAAAGTTGGAGCCGTTATCGGTGATGATGCTGTGTGGGACACCATAACGGTGTACGACTCCGGATATAAAGTCTATCACTGGTCCGGCTTTGGCCGTTTTAACTGGTTTGGCCTCTATCCACTTAGTGAATTTATCTACCATGACCAGCAGATATTTTTTCTTATGGCTTCCCCTTTAAGGGGTCCGACCATATCAAGCCCCCAGACCATGAAAGGCCAAGTAATGGGGATTGTTTGTAAGGCGGTAGGCGGCATATGGCTTTGATTGGCGAAAAGCTGGCATCCTACACAACGTTGGAAAAGGTCCTGTGCATCTGCTCGGGCCGTTGGCCAGAAGCTACGGAAGGCCTTGCTTACAAGAGCCCGAGCCACGGTGTGGTGACCGCCGAGACCAGCATGGATTTCGGCCAGTGCCGTCCTTCTTCTCCGGAGATACATCTTTGAAGTATTCCGGTAGCGCTCTTCTTGTAGATCTCTACTTCGTGAACCTTATAGGCTTTCGAACGCCGAATGATGCATCGAGCCTCATTCTGATCCTTAGGGAGCTCTCTCCTATTAAGGTAGGCCAAGAAGGGTTCGGTCCATGGGGCAATTGCTGCCATTATTAGATGGGTCGATGGTGTTATTTCGGTGGCTGAGCCCCCGATGATATCGGTATTGTATTCGGAATCTGGGGGTATAATTGGATCTGGACTAGTGTTGCCGCTCTCATCCTGCCACACCACGGATGGCTTGAAGAGCCTTTCCAAAAATATGTTCGGCGGGATGGGGTCACGCTTGGCGCCCATGCGAGCAAGGACATCCGTCGCTTGATTACTTTCTCAAGCCACATGATGAAACTCGAGTCCCTTGAACCGAGCTGATATTTTGAGTACGGTGTTACGATAGGCCACCATCTTTGGATCTTTGGCGTCGAAGTCTCCGTTTATTTGGGATATTGCAAGGTTTGAATCCCCGCGCACCTCCAGGCGTTGTATGCCCATGGAGACAGCCATCCGAAGACTGTGCAATAAGGCCTCGTATTCGGCTGCATTATTAGAGTTTGTGTATAATATTTGCAGTACGTACTGGACTGTGTCTCCTGTGGGGGATGTTAAGACAACGCCCGCTCCTAAACCAGCCAGCATTTTAGAGCCATCAAAGTGCATGACCCAATTGGAATATGTACCATACTCTTTAGGGAGTTCGGCCTCTGTCTATTCGGCGACGAAGTCAGCCAAAACTTGGGATTTAATGGCTCAGCGTGGTTTGTATGCTATATCAAATGGCAAGAGGCCAATGGCCCACTTGGCAATCCGGCCTGTAGCTTCACGGTTGTTTATTATGTCATTGAGTGGTACTTCGGAAGCCACCGTGATCGAGCACTCTTGGAAGTAGTGCCGTAGCTTCCAGGATGCCATGAAGACCGCATATGCTATATTTTGGTAATGAGGGTACCGGGGTTTGCATGGTGTGAGGATAGTGGATACATAATATACCGGTTTTTGAAGTGGGAATTTATGTCCGTCCTCCTCTTGTTCGATGACGAGCACCGCACTCACCACCTAGTGTGTTGCAGAGATGTATAATAACATGGGTTCACCGACATTCGGCGCGGCCAGGATTGGGTTGCTCGCTAAAAGACCTTTTATTTCTTCCAGTCTGGCCGTTGCCGCGTCCGTCCACTCAAAGTGGTCGGTGCGTTGGAGCAGGCGATATAGTGGCAATGCTTTTTCTCCTAATCCGAAGACAAAGCGGCTTAAAGCTGCCACACACCCGGCTAGTTTTTGGACCTGTTTGAGGTCTATTGGTGTAGCCAATTGTGACAAAGCTCAGATTTTGGCTGGGTTTGCCTCAATTCCTCTATTGGAAACAATGAAGCCCAGCAGTTTTCCGGCGGGGACGCCGAAGACACACTTTTCCGGATTGAGCTTGATGTCATATGTACGGAGGTTGTCGAATGTGAGACGCAGGTCGTCTACTAGTGACTCGACGTGCTTAGTTTTGATGACGACGTCATCCACATATGCTTCGACCGTCTTGCCAATTTGTTTCTCCAGGCATGTTTGAATCATGCGTTGGTAGGTGGCGCCAGCGTTTTTCAGCCCGAAGGGCATAGTGTTAAAGCAGAAAGGCCCGTATGGGGTAATGAATGCCGTTGAGGCTTGATCAGACTCCTTCATTTTGATTTGATGGTATCCGGAGTATGCGTCGAGGAAACACAATGAGTCGTGTCCTGCAGTAGCGTCAATGATCTGATCGATGCGGGGAGGGGGAAGGGATCCTTGGGGCATGCCTTGTTGAGGTCTTTGAAATCGACGCACACGCTCCAGGATTTATTCTTCTTTGGTACCATCACTAGGTTTGCTAGCCAGTCCGGGTGTTTTATTTCTCTGATAAACCCGACCTCAAAACTTGGCTAGCTCCTCCCCCATAGCTTGTCGTTTGGGTTCGGAAAAGCGCTGCAGTTTTTGCTTGACCGGCTTGTATCTCTTTAATATATTGAGGTTGTGTTCGGCCAATCTGCGTGGGATTCCTGGCATATCAGAAGGGTGCCAGGCGAATATGTCCCAGTTCTCACGCAGGAACACGCGTAATGCAGCATCGACCGTCGGGTCCAGCTGTACTCCGATGGAAGCTGTCTTCTTGGGGTCCGTTAGGTGAACTTGAAATTTAACTATTTTGTCCGCTGGTTTGAAGGAGGTGGATTTGGGCCGCTTATCGAGGATTACGTCATCCCTATCCACCGTGGAGCGTAGTGTGGTTAATTCTTCGGCTGCAAGGGCCTTGGATAGTGCTTCGAGGGCTAGGGATGCGGTTTTGTTTTTGGCGTGGAGCGCTATGTCCGGATCACTGGCGAGAGTGATAATACCGTTTGGCCCGAGCATCTTGAGCTTCATATACCCGTAGTGAGGTATGGCTTGAAAGTGCATGAATACGTCTCGCCCCAACAAGGCGTGATATCCAGTGTTGAAAGGGGCCACTTGGAAGGTTATCTCCTCGGACCGGTAGTTCTCCGGTGTGCCGAATACCACGTCGAGTTTAATTTTTCCCGCGCATCTTGCTTACCGATTGGGAATGATTCCTCGAAAGGTCGTATTACTTTGCTCGATGCGGCTCCTATCCATTTGCATTTTATTGAGCGTGTCTTCGTAGATGAGGTTCAACCCGCTGCCGCCGTCCATGAGCACTTTAGTGAGCCGAAAGCCATCCACAATTGGATTGAGAACCAAGGTGGCTGGTGCCCGGACTGACCGGACTTTTGGTTCGTCCTCGGCATTAAAAGTTATGGCCGTGTCCTTCCAGGGATTTATTGTTGTGACTTGGCAGACTTCGGCGAGGTCACGGAGTGCCCTATTGCGCCGATTGTTTGAAGTGAAAGTCTCGAAGAACGTCAGTACTCTGAGGTCATTGTCTTCCAGAGAGTACTTCTCTGACGTGTTTTTGGTGAGGATATCCTCGCTGCTCTTGGCCACTTGCCAGAGTATCCAACATGCTCTGAGGCTGTGGGTTGGTTCGTTATCCGATGTTGTGTGTATTTTGCATGGCTTATCGAGCCATCCCTCAAGGACGGTTCCATGTCCCGTAATGGGTTTAATTTTCTTGCCTACGGGGTCGGGTGCCCCGCGAGGGTGCATCCTTTTTGCCCGCCAGGGAGGTGGCATGCAGGCCGGTGGTTCCCAGCGAGCTATTTGAGTTTTCCAGGCGCTTTCCATTGCGCAATACTTCTATACTATGGTTGCCAAGTCAGCGAAGTGTAGTACACGACAACGGTTGAGGGCGTTGAGGATTCCTTCATCCATGCAATTATTGCAGAATACTGAAATCGCGTCCTCATCGCGGCAATCTTTAATCTTGTCCTTGACAAGGAGGAATCTGGTCCAAAAGTGATGGACTGTTTCCTGAGGATGCTGACATACATACGTGAGGTCGCATATATCCAGGGGACCAGAATTGCTTGGCGAATATTTCTTGTGGTGGGTGGGTGGCGTTAAACCGAACCCTGACCCAATGTGGAGTCCGGAGTTTGAAAAACTTCCGAGTTTATTAGTTCGAGCTCCGGGGTGTCCAATGATTCTTTAGGCCCAACGCCCGATTCTAAGTTCAGAGGACAGTAAGTGTCACCCCGCAGACGGGTATCCATCTCTCCGATCTCAGAAATCCGAACGTAGCTTGTTCAGCATAGGGGAAGAGTTGTTATTTTGCTCCTCTACAACCGCTATCTGATGGGTGACCGGCGGAGATTTGGTTTCTCTCTGATCGGGTTTAAGCCCAATCCGACCATAGTCTGTAGCGACCCCCAGGGCGGCAATGCGATCCAGGAGTTCATTTAAAGACGACAAATCCGCCGGATCCATCTATTTGGAGTATTCGGGGTCAACACGGAGACGATTTCTGATGACTTGGGAAGTCATCATCGACTTAAAGGCCAAACGGGCGGCCATGGTAAAGCTCCCCAGCCGGAGGGTTTGGCCTGAGGCCAGGGCTTCTCCGGAAGTGATACTGTCCTTGATAACAAGGCGAGCCATCAATCATGTTGTTGACGCCACAGAGGAACTCTCAATGAAAGCACCAATGTCGGTGTCAAAACCGGCAAATCTCGGGTAGGGGGTCCCAAACTATGCGTCTGAGGATCGAAGTTAAGAGGAGACAGGGACACGATGTTTACCTAGGTTTGGGCCCTCTTGGTGGAGGTGATACCCTACTCCTGCTTGATTATCTTGGATGAATATGGGGTTTACAAGAGTTGATCTACCTCGAGATCGTAATGGCTAAACCCTAGATGTCTAGCCTGTATGATTATGATTGCCTCTACGGACTAAACCCTCCGGTTTATATAGACACTGGAGGGACCTAGGGTTGTACAGAGTCGGTTTGCAGAGGAAGGAATCTTCATATCCAAACGCCAAGCTTGCCTTCCACGTAAAGGAGAGTCCCATTCGGACACGGGAGGAAGTCTTCTGTCTTGTATCTTCACGCCCATTAGTCCGGCCCATGTCACATAGCCCCGACGCCCGACGACCCCTTAATCCAGGACACCCTCAGGGGGTGAACCCCTTCTTCCTTGTCCTATTCGGCCTCCTGCCTAAGGGGGGGCACCCCTTGTGGGCTGGTGTGCTCCCCTCTTATGGCCCATATCTTTCCCCAGGGGTTCCGATAACCCCCCGGCACTCCGATAATTACTCGATACACTCCAGAACACTTCCGGTGTCTGAATACTATCGTCCTATATATCAATCTTTACCTCTCGACCATTTTGATACTTCTCGTCATGTCCGTGATCTCATCCGGGACTCCGAACAACATTTGGTCACCAAATCACATAACTCATATAATACTAAATCTTCATCGAACGTTAAGCGCCCAGACCCTATGGGTTCGAGAACTATGTAGACATGACCGAGACACCTCTCCGGTCAATAATTAATAGCAGAACCTGGATGCTCATATTGGCTCCTACATATTCTACAAAAATCTTTATCGGCCGAACCGTTATGACAACATACGTTATTCCCTTCGTCATCGGTATGTTACTTGCCCGAGATTCGATCATCGGTATCTTCATACCTAGTTCAATCTCGTTACCGTCAAGTCTCTTTACTCGTTCTGTAATGCATCATCCTGTCACTAACTCATTAGTCACTTTGCTTGCAAAGCTTCTTATGATGTGCATTATCGAGAGGGCCCAGAGATACCTCTCTGATACTCGGAGTGACAAATCCTAATCTTGATCTATGCCAACCCAACAAACACCTTCGGAGATACCTATAGAGAATCTTTATAATCACCCAGTTACGTTGTGACGTTTGATAACACACAAGGTATTCCTTCGGTATCTGGGAGTTGCATAATCTCATAGTCGAAGGAATATGTATTTGACATGAAGAAAGCAATAGCAATAAAACTGAACGATCAATATGCTAAGCTAACAGATGGGTCTTGTCCATCACATAATTCTCCTAATGATGTGATCCCGTTCATCAAATGACAACACATGTCTATGGTTAGGAAACTTAACCATCTTTGATTAACGA
Source organism: Triticum urartu (assembly GCF_003073215.2). Lineage (NCBI taxonomy): Eukaryota > Viridiplantae > Streptophyta > Magnoliopsida > Poales > Poaceae > Triticum > Triticum urartu. Next base: position 341,032,203 of record NC_053022.1, read on the forward strand.
GCTAGTCTAGTAGAGGCTTACTAGGGACATAGTGTTTTGTCTATGTATCCACACATGTATCAAGTTTCCGGTTAATACAATTCTAGTATGAATAATAAACATTTATCATGATATAAGGAAATATAAAATAGCAACTTTATTATTGCATCTAGGGCATATTTCCTTCAGTGACCTCAATGGGGATATGCATCTCCCCAACAATAAGAGTTTCATATTTCTTTTCGGTAGTAGGAAGAGGGAACTGAAAACCTCCAATAGTGATTGTAGCAATTTTTTCAATAATGTTGATAATATTCATCAGACTTTGTTTCTTCAGAAAATATACCGTATGCTTATTACCATTGACATGAAAAGTGACCTTGCTTTTGTTGCAATCAATAATAGCCCATGCAGTATTCAAAAAGGGTCTACCAAGGATAATTGACATAGCGTCGTCCTCGGGCATATCAAGTATAACAAAGTGTGTTAAGATAGTAACGTTTGCAACTACAATAGGCACACCCTCACCAATTTCAATAGGTATAGCAGTTGATTTGTTAGCCATTTGCAAAGATATTTCAGTAGGTGTCAACTTATTCAAATCAAGTCTTCTATATAAAGAGAAAGGTATAACAATAACATTGACTCCCAAATCACATAAGGCAGTTTTAACATAACTTCTTTTAATGGAGCATGGTATAGTAGGTATTCCCGGATCTCCTAGCTTCTTAGGTACTCCACCCTTAAAAGAATAATTTGCAAGCATGGTGGAAATTTCAGCTTCATGTATCTTTCTTTTATTAGTGACAATACCTTTCATGTATTTAGCATATGGAGGCATTTTCAAAATATTAGTCAAGCGAGTGCGCAAAAATACAGGTCCAAGCATTTCAACAAAGCGCTCAAAGTCTTCCTCATCCTTATTTTTCGGAGGCTTAGTAGGAAAAGACATGGGTTTCTGAACCATGGTTCTCTTTCTTTACCATGTTTTCTAGCAATGAAATTTATTTTATCATATCTCTTATTTTTAGGAGGTGGGTTATCAAGATCAACAACAGGTGATCTATTTCTACAACATTATCAGGTTCTTTATCATTGTCTGGTTGAGCATCAACATGAACATCATCATTATCATTATCATTATCACTAGGCGGATGTTCATTACCAGATTGTGTCTCAACATCAGAAATAGAAACATCATTATGCTGCTCAGAAGGTTTCTCTACCATAGGTTCACTAGAAGCATGGAAAGTTCTATGATTTTTCCTTTTCTTTTTCTTCTTAGATGCACTAGGTGCATCAATATTGTTTCTCTAAGAATCTTGCTCAATTATTTTAGGATGACCTTCAAGATATATTGGCTCCTGAGTCATTCTACATCCTCTAGTCATTACTCTAACATCATGATCATTCATTTTATTATTCATCTCATTAAGCAAGCCATTTGGGGACTTAGCAACTTGTTCTAATTGAGTATGAACCATGGATGCATGTTTACCTAAAACTTTAGCATATTAACAATTCTAAACATCAAGTCACTCAAGTGATCAATCAAGATAGCATTTCGTTTCAATTGATTCTTAACATACATATTAAAGTGATCTTGCTTAACAATGTAATTATCAAATTCATTCAGGCATTGACTAGCATATTTATTATAAGGAATATCACCTTCATCAAGTCTATAAAGAGAATTTACCTTTACTACCTGTGTCTGGGTATAGAGTCCATGTATTTCTTCAATAGGTGGTAAATTCTTAACATCTTCAGCTTTAATACCCTTTTCTTTCATAGATTTCTTTGCCTCTTGCATATCTTCAGGACTGAGGAATAGAATACCTCTTTTCGTCGGACTTGGTCTAGGTGGTGGTTCAGGAAGTGTCCAATCATTTTCATTTCTCAATATATTATTCAATAATTCTTCAGCCTTTTCAATAGTTCGTTCCCTGAAACACAACCAACACAACTATCTAGGTAGTCCCTAGAAGCATCGATTAGTCCATTATAAAAGATATCAAGTATTTCATTTTTCTTAAGAGGATGATCAGGGAAAGCATTAAGTAATTGGAGAAGCCTCCCCAAGCTTGAGGGAGACTCTCTTCTTCAATTTGCACAAAGTAAAATATTCCCTGTAGGGCAGCTTGTTTCCTATGAGCAGGAAAATATTTTTCAAAGAAGTAATATATCATATCCTTGGGACTATGCACACAACCAGAGGAAAGAGTATTAAACCATTTCTTAGCATCACCCTTTAATGAGAAAGGAAACAACTTAAGGATATAGTAGTAGCAAGTTTTTTTGTCATGAGCAAACAAGGTGGCTATATCATTTAATTTAGTAAGATGTTTGTCAGGGAAAACAGACAGGGGTATGTATTTTCCCCTGACTCGTGCACGGACAAGCCAAGGCCTTGCCCAGGTGCAAGGAATCAAGGACTCACGAAGGCAGAATCACCTCATCCAACCACTCCGCCACAACCCACGTCGTCAATCAGTGCGGTGTCAAACCGCAAGGTGACTAAGTGGTAGCCATTCGCCACATGGCGGCCTCTTTCTACAGGAGATTCCTATAGATGACACCCGTCCTGCGACGTGTCAAACAAGCAGGCGTAGAGTTGGCAGGATTGCCCGGCAAGGCTTGCCGGGCACCCAATGATGTGACGTTGAGCGGTGCATTTAGTGCGCCCTGTCAGCCTGCAAAGTTAGGTATGATAGCACTGTTTGCTATCTTATCAGTGCATAATGACTACTTTGCCATTGTGGTAACCCCTTAATCTATAAAAGGAGGCCCATGGCAACCGTAAAGGAGGTTAGAAGGTTGGATAACTCACACCCCCATACGCGCGTAGCCACTGCCGCCCCTGCCGGGCAAGTGTACTACGCTCCACCACCTCTCTTCTTCCATCAATCCACCAAAGCAGTAGTATGGTTTTACGCCACACTGCGGCCCGAACCTGGGTAAATCACTCATGTGATCCCTGCTGCGCTACCCCACGCTTGTCTGCTCTTTGTGCAACGCGACGTCTACCCCGCCGAACCAGCAAGGGGCCCTATGGCCCCATAGGTGGTCGTGGTTGTTGGGGAATGTATCATGCAATTTCAAAAATTTCCTATGCTCACGCAAGATCTATCTAGGAGATGCATAGCAATGAGAGGGGGAGAGTGTGTCCCTCGTAAACCGAAAGCGGAAGCGTTTGACAACGCGGTTGATGTAGTCGAACTTCTTCTCGTTCCGACCGATCAAGCACCGAACGTACGGCACCTCCGAGTTCTGCACACGTTCAGCTCGATGACGTCCCTCGAACTCTTGATCCAACAAAGTGTCGAGGGAGAGTTTCGTCAGCACGACGGCATGGTGACGGTGATGGTGAAGTGATCCGCGCGGGGTTTCGCCTAAGCACTACGTGAATATGACCGGAGGCGTAAACTGTGGAGGGGGGCGCCGCACACGGCTAGCAATGTTTGTTGTGTGTTCTAGCGGTGCCCCCCTCCCCCCCACACACATATATATATAGTGATACTATTCATCACCCAGGATGCAAAATAAGTTATTTTTCACCCAAGGTAATCTTTTGATCATTTCAAAATTAAATTATGTTTGGAATTCAAATAGTTACATTTCTATTGATTCACTACGTAAAATTTGGCATAAGAAAATAAAAATATAGGTCATAATACAAGAAAATTTGCAGTTTATGTGTATTTTACACTATGTTTTTTCGTTTGTAATTTTACATAACATAAAATATTTTTTACGACGATTATATATTTTCTTACGGTCTCTTTTTACGTCGGAAATAAGACAAAACTTACTGAACATAAAATTACGGTGCATTGATGATAAAATAGAGGGGGGGTGAAGAATAACTATTCGTCACCCAGGGTGACGAATAGCGCGACCCTATATATATATATATAGGTTGGAGGGGAGGAGAGACAGCCAAGGGGGCGCCCCAAGTAGGAGGAATCCTACTTGGGGTCCTCCCAATTCGGCCTCCCCCTTTACTATTCCTATTCCTAGTAGGAAGGGAAGAGGGGGAAAGGGGAACCCTATTCCCCTTTTCCTTTCCTTCTCCAACTTGGCCAGCCCGTATGGGGGGGGGGGAGGGGCGCACCAGCCCCTTGGTGGCTCGTGTGTTTCCCCTCTTGGCCCATTAGGCCCATATAGCTTGCCGGGGGTTGCCCAGAACCCCTTCCGGTGACCCGATACGTACCCGGTACCCCCAGAACACTTCCGGTGTCTGAATACTATCGTCCTATATATGAATCTTTACCTCTCGACCATTTCGAGACTCCTCGTTATGTCCCTGATCTCATTTGGGACTCTAAAAAACATTCAGTCACCAAACCACATAACTCATATAATACAAAATCATCACTGAACATTAAGCGTGCGGACCCTACGGGTTCGAGAACTATGTAGACATGACCGAGACACCTCTCCGGTCAATAACCAATAGTGGAACCTAGATGCTCATACTGGTTGATACATATTCTATGAAGATCTTTATCGGTCAAACTTTAATGACAACATATGTTATTCCCTTTGTCATCGGTATGTTACTTGCCCGAGATTCGATTGTCGGTATCTTCATACCTAGTTCAATCTCGTTACCGGAAAGTCTCTTTACTCGTTCCGTAATGCATCATCCCGCAACTAACTCATTAGTCACATTGATTGCAAGGCTTATCATGATGTGCATTACCGAGAGGGCCCAGAGATACCTCTCCAATACTCGGAGTGATAAATCCTAATCTTGACCTATGCCAACCCAACAAACACCTTCGGAGATACCTATAGAGCATATTTATAATTACCCAATTACGTTGTGACGTTTGATAGAACACAATGTATTCCTTCGGTATCCGGGAGTTGCATAATCTCATAGTCAAAGGAATATGTATAAGTCATGAAGAAAGCAATAGCAATAAAACTGAACGATCATAACACTAAGCTAACAGATGGGTCTTGTCCATCACGTCATTCTCCTAATGATGTGACCCATTTATCAAATGACAACACATGCCTATGGTTAGGAAACTTAACCATCTTTGATTAACGAGCTAGTCTAGTAGAGGCTTATTAGGGACACAGTGTTTTGTCTATGTATCCACACATGTATCAAGTTTCCGGTTAATACAATTCTAGCACGAATAATAAATATGTATCATGATATAAGGAAATACAAAATAAAAACTTTATTATTGCCTCTAGGGCATATTTCCTTCAGTCTCCCACTTGCACTTGAGTCAATAATCTAGTTCACATTGCCATGTCATTTAACACCAATAGTTCACATCTTTATGTGATTAACACCCATAGTTCACATCGCCATGTGACCAATACCCAAAGGGTTTACTAGAGTCAATAATCTAGTTGACATGACTATGTGATTTACACCCAAAGAGCACTAAGGTGTGATCATGTTTTGCTTGTGAGGGAAGTTTAGTCAATGGGTTTGCCACATTCAGATCCGTATGTATTTTGCAAATTTCTATGTCTACAATGCTCTGCATGGAGCTACGCTAGCTAATTGCTCCCACTTTCAATATGTATCCAGATCAAGACTCAGAGTCATCCAGATCGGTGTCAAAGCTTGCATCGACGTAACTCTTTACGACGAACTCTTTATCACCTCCATAACCGAGAAACATTTCCTTAGTCCTCTTTAGGCACCTAAGGATAATTTGGACTGCTATCCAGTGATCTACTCCTGGATCACTATTGTACCCCCTTGCCAAACTCATGGCAAGGCACACAATAGGTCTGGTACATAGCATGGCATACTTTATAGAACCTATGACTGAGGCATAGGGAATGACTTTCATTCTCTCTCTATATTCTGCCGTGGTTGGATTTTGAGTCTTACTCAACTTCACACCTTGTAACACAGGCAAGAACCCTTTCTTTGACTGATCCATTTTGAACTGCTTCAAAACTTTATCAAGGTATGTGCTTTGTGAAAGTCCTATCAAGCGTCTTGATCTATCACTATAGATCTTGATGCCTAATATATAAGCAACCTCACCGAGTTCTTTCATTCAATTTTTTATTCAAGTATCCTTTTTATGCTATCCAGAAATTCTATATCATTCCCGATCAACAATATGTCATCCATATATAATATCAGAAATGCTACCGGGCTCCCACTCACTTTCTTGTAAATACAGGCTTCACCATAAGTCTGTATAAAAAACCATATGCGTTGATCACCTCATCAAAGCGTATATTCCAACTCCGAGATGCTTGCACCAGTCCATAGATGGATCACTGGAGTTTGCACAATTCGTTAGCACCTTTAGGATCGACAAAACCTTCTGGTTGCATCATATACAACTCTTCTTTAAGAAATCCATTAAGGAATGCAGTTTTTGACATCCGTTTGCCAGATTTCATAAATTGTGGAAATTACTAACATGATTCAAACAGACTTAAGCACCGCTACGAGTGAGAAAATCTCATCATAGTCAACACCTTGAACTTGTCGAAAACCTTTTGCAACAAGTCGAGCTTTGTAGATTGTAACACTACCATCAACGTCCGTCTTTCTCTTCAAGATCCATTTATTCTCAATGGCCCGCCGATCATCGAGCAAGTCCATCAAAGTCCGCATTTTGTTCTCATACATGGATCCTATCTCATATTTCATGGCCTCAAGCCACTTATCGGAATCTGGGCTCATCATCGCTTCTTCATAGTTCATAGGTTCGTCATGGTCTAGTAACACGACTTCCATAACAGGATTACCATGCCACTCTGGTGCGGAACATGCTATGGTTGACCTACGAGGTTTGGTAGTAACTTGATCTGAAGTTTCATGATCATCATCATTAGCTTCCTCTGTAGTTGGTGTAGGCATCACGAAAACAGATTTCTGTGATGAGTTACTTTCCAATTCGAGAGAAGGTACAATTACCTCAACAAGTTCTACTTTCCTCCCACTCACTTCTTTCGAGAGAAACTCCTTCTCTAGAAAGGATCCATTCTTAGCAACAAAGATCTTGCCTTCGGATCTGTGATAGAAGGTGTACCCAGCAATTTCTTTTGGGTATGCTATGAAGACATATTTCTCCAATTTGGGTTCGAGCTTATCAGGCTGAAGCTTTTTCACATAAGCATCACAACCCCAAACTTTAAGAAATGACAGCTTAGGTTTCTTTCCAAACCACAGTTCATACGGTGTCATCTCAACAAATTTAGATGGTGCCCTATTTAACGTGAATGCAACTGTCTCTAATGCATAACCCCAAAATGATAGTGGTAAATCGGTAAGAGACATCATAGATCGCACCATATCTAATAAAGTATGGTTACGATGTTTGGACACACCACTACGCTGTGGTGTTCCAGGTGGCGTGAGTTGTGAAATTATTCCACATTGTTTTAAATGAAGGCCAAACTCGTAACTCAAATATTTGCCTCCATGATCAGATCGTAGAAACTTTGTTTTCTTATTACGATGATTCTCTACTTCACTATGAAATTGTTTGAACTTTTCAAATGTTTTAGACTTGTGTTTCATCAAGTAGATATACCCATATATGCTCAAATCATCTGTGAAGGTCAGAAAATAACGATACCCGCCGCGTGCCTCAACACTCATTGGACTGCATACATTGGTATCTATTATTTCCAATAAGTCATTGGCTCGCTGCTTTGTTTTAGAGAACAGAGTTTTAGTCATCTTGTCGATGAGACATGGTTCGCAAATATCAAATAATTCATAATAAAGTGATTCCAAAAGCCCATCTGCATGGAGTTTCTTCATGCGTTGTACACCAATATGACCTAAACGGCAGTGCCACAAATATGTTGCACTATCATTATCAACTTTGCATCTTTTGGCATCAATATTATGAATGTGTATCACTACGATCGAGATTCAATAAACCATTTACATTGGGTGTATGACCATAGAAGGCTTATTCATGTAAACAGAACAACCATTATTCTCTGATTTAAATGAATAACCGTATTGCAATAAACATGATTCAATCATATTCATGCTCAACACAAACACCAAATAAAATTTATTTAGGTCCAACACTAATCCCGAAGGTAGAGGGAGTGTACAATGGTGATCTTATCAACCTTGGAATCACTTCCAACACACATCATCACCTCGCCCTTAAATAGTCTCTTGTTCATTCTGTAACTCCTGTTTCGAGTTACTAATCTTAGCAACTGAACCGGTATCAAATACCCTGGGGTTACTATGGACACTAGTAAAATACACATCAATAACATATATATCAAATATACATGTGTTCGCTTTGCCATCCTTCTTATCCGCCAAGTATTTGGGGTAGTTCCGCCTTTAGTGACCATTCCCTTTGCAGTAGAAGCACTCAGGTTCAAGCTTAGGTCTAGCTTTGGGCTTCTTCACAGGAGTGGCAATTTGCTTGTCATTCTTCTTGAGGTTCCCTTTCTTTTCCTTTGTCCTTTTTCTTGAAACTAGTGGTCTTGTCAACCATCAACACTTGATGCTTTTTCTTGATTTCTACCTTCGCCGATTTCAGTATTGCGAAGAGCTCGGGAATCGTTTTCGTCATCCCTTGCATATTATAGTTTATCATGAAGTTCTAGTAGCTTGGTGATAGTGACTAGAGAACTCTGTCAATCACTATCTTAAGATTAACTCCCACTTGATTCAAGCGATTGTACTACCCAGACATTCTAAGTATATTCTCACTTGGCTTAGCCATTCTCCTCCATCTTGTAGGTAAAGTACTTGTCAGAGGTCTCAAACCTCTTGACATGGGCATGAGTCTGAAATACCAATTTCAACTCTTGGAACATCTTATATGCTCTGTGGCATTCAAAATGTTTTTGAAGTCCCGGTTCTAAGCCGTAAAGCATGGTGCACTAAACTATCAAGTAGTCATCATGCTGAGCTTGTTAAACATTCATAACGTCTACATCTGCTCCTGCAATAGGTCTGTCACCTAGCGATGCATCAAGGACATAATTCTTCTATGCGGCAATGAGGATAATCCTCACATCATGGACCCAGTCCGCATCATTGCTACTATCATCTTTCAACTTAGTTTTTCTCTATGAACATATCAAAATTAAAACATGGGAGCTATACGCGAGCTATTGATCTACAACATAGATATGCAAACACTATCAGGACTAAGTTCATGATAGATTAAGTTCAATTAATCATGTTACTTAAGAACTCCCACTTAGATAGACATCCCTCGAGTCATCTAAATGATCATGTGATCCATATCAACTAAACCGTGTCTGATCATCACGTGAGATGGAGTAGTCTTCAATGGTGAACATCTCTATGTTGATCATATCTACTATATGATTCACGTTCGATCTTTCAGTCTCCAGTGTCCCGAGGTCATGTATGTACATTCTAGGCTTGTCAAGTTTAACCCGGGTATTCCGCATGTGCAAAACTGTCTTGCACCCATTTTATGCGAGCGTAGAGCTTATCACACCCGATCATCACGTGGTGTCTCAGCACGACGAATTGTCGCAATGATGCATACTCAGGGAGAACACTTACACCTTGAAATTTTAGTAAGGGATCATCTTATAATGCTACCACCGTACTAAGCAAAATAAGATGCATAAAAGATAAACAACACATGTAGTCAAAATATGTGACATGATATGGCCATCATCATCTTGTGCCTTTGATCTCCATCTCCAAAGCACCGTCATGATCTCCATCGTCACCGGCTTGACACCTTGATCTCCATCGTAGCGTCATGGTCGTCTCACCAACTATTGCTTCTACAACTATCACTAACGCATAGTGATAAAGTAAAGCAATTACATGGCGTTTGCATTTCATACAATAAAGCGACAACCATAAGGCTCCTGCCAGTTGCCGACAACTTTTACAAAACATGATCATCTCATACAATAACGTATATCGCATCATATCTTGACCATATCACATCACAACATGCCCTGCAAAAACAAGTTAGACATCCTCTACTTTTTTGTTGCAAGTTTTACGTGGCTGCTACGGGCTTCTAGTAAGAATAGTTCTTACCAACGCATCAAAACCACAACAATGTTTTGTCAAGTTTGCTGTTTTAACCTTCAACAAGGATCGACTGTAATCAAATTCGATTCAACTAAAGTTGGAAGCCACCTTTATGCAAAACAAATTCCATGTCTATCGGTGGAACCGGTCTCATGAACGTGATCATGTAAGGTTAGTCCAGGCCGCTTCATCCAACAATACCGCCGAATAAAAATAAGACGTTGGTGGTAAGCAGTATGACTATGATCGCACACAACTCTTTGTGTTCTACTCGTGCATATACTCTATGCACAGACCTGGCTCGGATGCCACTGTTGGGGAACGTAGCATGCAATTTCAAAAATTTCCTACGCTCACGCAAGATCTATCTAGGAGATGCATAACAACGAGAGGGGGAGAGTGTGTCCACATACCCTCGTAGACCGAAAGCGTAAGCATTTGACAACGCGGTTGACGTAGTTGAACTTCTTCTTGTTCTGATCGATTAAGCACCGAACGTATGACACCTTCGAGTTCTGCACATGTTCAGCTCGATGACGTCCCTCGAACTCTTGATCCAACAAAGTGTCGAGGGAGAGTTTCGTCAGCCCAAGGTGTGGTGACGGTGATGGTGAAGTGATCCGCGCAGGGCTTCGCCTAAGCACTATGTGAATATGACCGAAGGCGTAAACTATGGAGGGGGGGGGGTGCCGCACACGGCTAACAATGTTTGTTGTGTGTTCTAGCGGTCCCCCCACATATATATAGGTTGGAGGGGAGGAGAGGAAGCCAAGGGGGCGCCCCAAGTAGGAGGAATCCTACTTGGGGTCCTCCCAATTCGGCCTCCCCCCTTTCCTATTCCTATTCAGAGTAGGAAGGGAAGAGGGGGAAGGGGGTATCCTATTCCCCTTTTCCTTTCCTTCTTCCCCTTTCCTTCTCCAATTTGGCCATCCCATATGGGGAGGGGGGCACACCAGCCCCTTAGTGGGTGGTGTGTTTCCCCTCTTGGCCCATTAGGCCCATATAGTTTGCCGGGGGTTGCCCGGAACCGCTTCCGGTGAACCGATTCGTACCCGGTACCCCCAGAACACTTCCGGTGTCTGAATACTATCGTCCTATATATGAATCTTTACCTCTCGACCATTTCGAGACTCCTCGTCATCTCCGTGATCTCATACGGGACTCCAAACAACATTCGTTGACCAAATCACATAACTCATATAATACGAAATCATCATCGAACGTTAAGCGTGCGGACCGTACGGGTTCGAGAACTATGTAGACATGACCGAGACAGCTCTCCGGTCAATAACCAATAGCGGAACCTAGATGCTCATATTGGTTCCTAGATATTCTATGAAGATCTTTATCGGTTTATACCGTAATGACAACATATGTTATTCCCTTTGTCATCGATATGTTACTTGCCCGAGATTAGATCGTCGGTATCTTCATACCTAGCTCAATCTCGTTACTGTCAAGTCTCTTTACTCTGTCCGTAATGCATCATCCCGCAACTAACTCATTAGTCACATTGCTTGCAAGGCTTATCATGATGTGCATTACTAAGAGGGCCCAGAGATACCTCTCCAATACTCGGAGTGACAAATCCTAATCTCGATCTATGCCAACCAAAAAAACACCTTTGGAGATACCTGTAGAGCATTTTTATAATCATCCAGTTATGTTGTGATGTTTGATAGCACGCAAGGTATTCCTCCAGTATCTGGGAGTTGCATAATCTCATAGTCAAAGGAATATGTATAAGTCATGAAGAAAGCAATATCAATAAAAATGAACGATCATAATGCTAAGCTAACGGATGGATCTTTTTCATCACATCATTATCCTAATGATGTGATCCCATTTATCAAATGACAATACATGTCTATGTTTAGGAAACTTAACCATCTTTGATTAATGAGCTAGTCTAGTAGAGGCTTACTAGGGACACAGTGTTTTGTCTATGTATCCACACATGTATCAAGTTTCTGGTTAATACAATTCTAGCATGAATAATAACCATTTATCATGATATAATTAAGGAAATATAAAATAACAACTTTATTATTGCCTGTAGGGCATATTTCCTTGTGTGGTTTCCCGTGACAATGTGCCACAATAGTTTCAGTTTCATAACCATGAAAAGAATCACATTCAACCAAAGTAATTAACTGAGGATCGATAGAGAATTCATAATCCTTACCACTAACAAAGACAGGTGAAGTAGCAAACTTAGGATCACATTTCATTATTGCATTCATAGATTTTTCTTTCAGCTTACTCAGTAATTTCCTGACATCATCTCTATCATTACAAGCAAGAAATTCTCTAGCTATCTCCCTGTCCATAACATAACCCTCAGGTATCTTAGGCATTTCAATTCTAGGAGAGCTAGGCCTAATAGGTGAATCATAAATTTCACCGGTTTCAATAGTTTCAAGTTCTTTAGCTTTAGCAAATTCTTCATCAGAAAATTCACATAGTGGCACAGTTTCATTAAGCAGAGTACTAGCATCATTAATAGCATCATTCATAGTAGAAGTAGCATCATCAATTACTTGCGCCATATCAGATTGTATAGCAGGTGGTGGTGTCGCAAGCCTACTCAAAACAGAAGGTAAATCAAGTGTGGAGCTAGATGGCAGTTCTTACCTCCCCTCATCTTAGAGGGTACGATCTTGGTTCTAGTGTCTTTCAGATTCTTCATAGTGATCAACAGATATAAATCCCAAGTGACTCAACAAATAGATCTATGCTTCCCGGCAAGGACGCCAGAAAAAGGTCTTGATAACCCACAAGTATAGGGGATCGCAATAGTTTTCGAGGGAAGTATTTAACCCAAATTTATTATTCGACACAAGGGTAGCCTAAGAATATTTGCAAGTATTAGTAGTTGAGTTTTCAATTCAACCACACCTGGAGAAATAAATATCCGCAGCAAAATGTTTAGTAGCACAGTAATATGATAGTTTTGGTAGCAGTGGTAACAATAGCAGTAGTAATGGTAACTGTAACAGTAGCAGATTTGTATTGGTTGTAACAACAACAACAACTAAAGTAACTTAGCAAAGATCAATATGCGAAAAGCATGGGCATTGGATCAGTGATGGATATTTGTGTTGGATGACATTCTTCATATAATAGTCACAACCTAGAGCGATACACAATAGCTCCAATTCATCAATGTAATGTAGGCATGTAGTCCGTATATAGTCATACATGCTTATAATAAGAAATTTCATGCCATCTTTTGTCCTACCCTCCCATGGCAGTGGGGTCCATAAGGAAACTAAGGGATATTAAGGCCTACTTTTAATATAAAACTGGAGCAAAACATTAACAAATAGTGAATACATGAACTCCTCAAACTACGGTAATCACCAAAAAGAATCCCAACTATTGTCACTTTGGGGTATGCATATCATAACACATAATAGGAGTTGCTTGAGCCATGCTGTGACTTCATCCATGCCATGCTTGCTATTTCTTATAGTTGTGTCAGGTCCGATTCATCTGGGAATAAATTGGAATGTTGTGATCATGTTTTGATGCTGAGAGCTAAGTGTGTGAACACAATTTGGTAAAAGTAGTGATGAGATGCAATGTAGGAGTGCATGGTGTGTTGTCTCATTGAGACCATCCCTAAGAATGGAGTCTTGTGTCGAATAATTGGGTTTCGATAACTCGGCCCCTCTCAACTTATTAATCGCCCCGGTCTCTGTCCAGGAGTTGCAACTAGTTTTTGGTGTTTGTAGGTCGTGCTATTTGTCTACCAAGTGGCACCCGGTACATGTGGGTTTGGGACAGACTATGCACCGTGGCCCGGTGTACCAAGCATAGCTCCATCCATCGAGGTGGGCTTGGGAACCCTACACACATCTTTTGGGGCTGTGATGGAAACTTCGACTGGACTTCCCTTGCGGGTTCAGCCTCAGATAGGCGATAAACCCGGACTAGAGTCCTGCGTGGTTAGTTAGGATGTGGCCTACACCCTTGCTGGGCTTCCGCTTGAAGGTTGTAGAGATACATGACGTGTATATGGTGGCAAGTGGTGAGAGCGTGTGTGAAGAAGTACACACCTGTAGGGTAAAATGATCTATTCGAATAGCTGCGTCCTTGGATATGGACTACTTGGAGACTTATATGGTTCATAGATAACTTAAAGTGGATACTCTAAAATGCGCCAGATCAGCGTGAGTACTATGGATGGCCTTCTTGTAGGGAGACAAGAGAGAATCCATAGTAGTGTATTTTTGTGGTGACTAGTGGACTCGTGTGCGCTCTCTCACCTCAAAGAAATTACTAATAGTCGTAGTACATGATAGCCACTGAGTTAAAGCTGGCCTGCTGCAGTTAAACCTGATGACCCACAAGTATGGGGGATCAATTGTTGCTCTTTTCGATAAGTAAGAGTGTCGAACCCAACGAGGAGCAGAAGGAAATGACAAGTGGTTTTTAGTAAGGTATTGCCTGCAAGTGCTGAAATTGTAAGTAGCGGAGTAGTTTGATAGCAAGATAATTTGTAATGAGCAAGTAACGATAATGGTAACAAAAGTGCAGAAAGGTAGCCCAATCCTTTTGAGGCAAAGGACAGGCCAAAATAGTCTCTTATGATAAGCAAAGCGTTCTTGAGGGTACACGGGAATTTCGTCTGGTCACTTTCATCATGTTGGTTCAATTTGTGTTCGCTACTTTGATAATTTGATATGTGGGTGGACCGGTGCTTAGGTGCTGTTCTTACTTGAACAAACCTCCTACTTATGATTAACCCTCCCGCAAGCATCCGCAACTACGCGAAAAGTATTAAGAATAAATTATAACCATAGCATTAAACTTTTGGATCCAACCGGTCCCTTACGAAATAGCGCATCAACTGGGGTTTGAGCTTCTATCACTCTCGCAACCCACCATCTAATTGCTACTCCACAATGCATTCCCTTAGGCCCAAATACGGTGAAGTGTCATGTAGTCGATGTTCACATGACACCACCAAGGGAATAACAACATACATACTATCAAAATATCGAACACATATCAAGTTCACATGATTACTTGCAACATGATTTCTCCCGTGACCTCAAGAATTAAAGAAACTACTCACAAATGATAAACATGTTCATGATCAAAGGAGTATTAAATATCATAATGTATCTGAACATATAATCTTCCACCAAATAAACCATATAGTAATCAACTACAAGATGTAATCAACACTGGTAGTCACCCACAAGCACCAATCTATAGTTCCAGTAACAAGATTGAACACAAGAGATGAACTAGGGTTTGAGAGGAGATGGTGCTGTTGAAGATGTTCATGGAGATTGCCCTCCCCAAGATGTGAGAGTTGTTGGTGATTATGATGACAATGATTTCCCCCTCCGGGAGGGAAGTTCCCCCGGCGGAATCGCTCCGCCGGAGGGCAAAAGTTCTCCTGCCCAAGTTCCGCCTCGAGGCGGCAGCGCTTCGTATAGAAAGTCCTCCTCTTATTTTTCTAGGTCAAAATGACTTATATACCAAAAGATGGGCACCGGAGGTGGGCCGAGGATGCCACAACCCACCATGGCGCTTGGGGGGCCTGGCGCGCCCAGGTGGGTTGTGCCCACCTGGTGGCCCCCCTCTGGTGTTTATTGGCTACAGTATTTCTTAAATGATCCATAAAAAATCTCCGTGAAGTTTTAGCTCATTTGGAGTTGTGCAGAATAGGTGGCTTGACGTAGCTTTTCCAGGTCCAGATTTCCAGCTGCCAGAATTCTCCCTCTTGGTGTGTTCCTTGCAAATTATGAGATAAAAGGCATTAGAGTTACTCCAAAAAGCATTATTATGGAGAAAAACATTATAAATAACAGTAAGAAAACATGATGCAAAATGGACGTATCAACTCCCCCAAGCTTAGACCTCGCTTGTCCTCAAGCGAAAACCGAAATCGAAAAACATGTCCACATGCTTTGAGAGAGAGGTGTCGATAAAAACAAAATACGGACATAGAAGCATCATGTTGATTATTATAACAACAAAAACATTAAACATAGGACTTTTATCATAGAAATTTTATCATATACTTCTCATGAATAAGTAATAGTTCATCACACAATCGGAGTATAAAGCAAAAACTCTATTAGAAGTCGACAAACTATGTTGTGAGTCAACTTTGCAACTACAATTCATCATCTTTTCAGGAAGGGTCAAGTGTCGGAGCCTTTAGGCAAGTCCACATACTCAACCATCATATAGTCTTCCATGATTGCTCACACTCACCTCGTACCCATGAGCAAAACGTTTCAATCGGACACATGGAAATATAGGGGCCTATAGTTTCGCCTCCCAACATACTCACCTCAAGGGTGATGTCAACAATAATAACTCATGCTATCTATATTCAACTGGACATATGTGCCTAGATCTTTCCTCACCACATGATGCTTTCCAAAAGAGAAAAATAAAAGGAATAGAGAGAAAAACTTTGACTCCTTGCATAAAAGTAAAAGATAGGCCCTTCACAGAGGGAAGCAGAGGTTGCCATGCGCTTATTTGTTTATATGCTCAATCCCTTAGTGCAAGAGAACGTCACGTTGTATTGCCACTTAAGATGACAACCTTTATTATGCAGTCTGTCACTTTTATTCTTTGTCATCCAAGTTCGTACAACGCTCAATTTTCTCTTACGCTAAATGATCTCACACTTTTAGAAGCAATTTTATTGCCATTTTGCACCGATGACAACTTACTTGAGGGATCTTGCTCAATCCCTAGGTAGGTATGGTTGACACTTGAAAAAGATTTGGGTTTAAGGGTTTTTGGATGCACAAGTAGTATCTCTACTTAGTGCGGAATTTTTGGCTAGCAAATATAAGGGGCAAGCATCACATGTTAAAGGATCTATGACAATATGACTTCTATGTGAATATAAACAAACATAAACCATTAAGTTGTCTTCCTTGTCCAACGTCAACAATTTTGGCATATAATATTTTGACGAGGGATCACAATCACAGAAGATTTCTAGGATAGTATATCTATATGTGAATCTTCTCTTCCCTTATTAATTCTTTCATGAGTTGCATCATTGACTAATGCTATGTTTGTCAATCTCTAATAAAATTTTCTACTTATACTTTTCCTTATGTGGCTTCATCACCTACCATAGGATTAGTATATAATCTTATTGATTTATTTCCTTTCTTCATTTATTTCCTCTCTCTTTTTCTTTCTCTATTTCTTTTCTTTATTTGCAACATGAAAGTAAAGAAATCAAAAAATCAAACTAAACTTTATTATATGACTTGCACATGATTACAAGGATAGATCACAAAGAAAACTCTCAAAGAAGAAAGGATCGAACTAAACTTTATTTCATCTAAAAGCAAATGATCGAACTAAAATAAGTAAAAGCAAAAAAGATAGTGGGATGATACGATACCGGGGCACCTGATACTCAATTCTCCTTTGGTGGTGAAGAAGATGATGGTGGTGATGAAGAAGTATTCTCCAATATAACAATGAGTAGATCCCTCAAACTTTGAATCTCCCGAAGGGTTTGATGAATTAATTCACCGTTTTTCTTCACCTCAGCCATTATGTGTTTATTCTCAGGGCCCCAAGGTTTTGTTCCTGCACTGTTTTCTCTTGGCCGGGATATGTCCCAGTTGGACGGCATGTGCCTACGAGGAGTATTCTCGAACCCATAATTGTGAATCAAATTATGAAAATTATTATGGTGTAACCTGTGTAAGGGCCTCCTCGGTGGGACCTCTTCTTGCACTTCCAGGCTCACTTGATTGTTCGGTGATCCCATGGTTTGATGAGGGTCAGGATGAGTGGAGATGCCGGCCAGTGTACCCCTCTTGGAGGCCTGAGGGTGAATCCCAAAGGGACTTTCCTCCTCTTCCTCCATGGCAACCTCTTCAGCTTCATACCTCCTTAGATCTTCCTGGACGAACCTTATGTCTCCTTCTCCATTGTTGAAGGGTGAGGAAGACATGACGTTGGTCTAGTTGAATCTGTCAGAAAATACCAAGAAAAGAGAATAGTGGATTTCTCCGCGATGCGGAGATCAACACGTTCGGGAAGTATATATAGATTTTTTTATCTTGGAGGACAAGTACATGGAAGAAAAACGAAGTACGGAAGGTGTCCCAGGTGGGCACAACCCACCTGGGCGCTCCAGGCAAGCCTGGCGCGCCCTGGTGTCTTGTGCCCACCAGGGGACGCTTCCTGGAAGTTTATTTATTTCCAAAATTCTAAAATATTCCAAAACTGATAAAAAATATTTTTGCGAATTTTTCGGAGTCCGTTTACTTAGCGTATCACGTACATCTTTATTTTCACGATTCTGGAGTGTTCCGGAAGGACTCTTTTATGTGTTCTTCCGGTGTAAAAGTTTGGATAATATTACTTTCAACATTGATAGGCGTACCTGAGATATAATGCTTTATTCATTGCCCATTGACAACCTTCGGGTTAGTACCTTCAGAGTTATTTATTTTGATGGCCCCAGACTGGTAAACCTCCTTGATGATGTATGGGCCTTCCCATTTCGAGAGGAGCTTTCCTGCAAAAAATCTAAAATGAGAGTTGGACAAGAGAACATATTCTCCAACTTTAAACTCATGCTTTTGAATTCTTTTGTCATGCCATCTTTTAATTTGTTTCTTTGAATAACTTTGCATTCTCATAAGCTTGGGTTCTCCATTCATCTAAGGAGCTTATATCAAATAACCTCTTTTCACCAGCAAGTTTGAAATCATACTTGAGTTCTTTAACTGCCCAATATGCTTTATGTTCTAAGTCAAGAGGCAAAGGACAAGCTTTTCCATAAACCAATTTATAAGGAGACATACCCATAGGATTTTTATATGTTGTTATATAAGCCCAAAGTGCATCATCTAATTTCTTAGACCAATTCTTTCTAGACCTATTAACAGTCTTTTGCAAAATCAATTTTATTTCTCTATTGCTAAGTTCAACTTGACCACTAGACTGAGGATGATAGGGTGATGCAATTGTATGGTTAACATCATACTTATCAAGCATCTTACGGAAAGCACCATGAATAAAATGTGAACCACCATCGGTCATTAAATATCTAGGGACTCCAAACCTTGGGAAAATAACTTCCTTAAGCATTTTAATAGAGGTGTTGTGATCAGCACTACTGGTTGGAATGGCTTCTACCCATTTAGTAACATATTCAACAGCAACCAAAATATGTGTATACCCATTAGAGGAAGGAAAAGGTCCCATGTAATCAAATCCCCAAACATCAAATGGTTCAATAACACGTGAATAATTCATAGGCATTTCTTGATGCTTACTGATATTACCTATTCTTTGACATTCATCACAAGAAGAGACAAACTTACGGGCGTCCTTGAAGAGAGTAGGCCAACAAAATCCAGATTGCAATACCTTGTGAGCAGTTATATCTCCAGCATGATGCCCTCCATAAGCCTCGGAGTGACATTTCCATAGGATTTGTCCCTGTTCATGCTCAGGTACACAACGTCTAATAATACCATCTACTCCTTCTTTATAAATATGTGGGTCATCCCAAAAGTAATGTCTTAAATCATAGAAGATTTTTTTGTTTTGCTGGTATGTAAAGCTAGGTGGTAAATATTTAGCAACAACGTAATTAGCATAGTCAGCATACTAAGGAGTATTATTTGCAACATTTATTGCAGCTAACTGCTCATCAGGAAAACTATCATCAATAGGTAGTGGGTCATCAAGTACAGTTTCAAGCCTAGACAAATTATCAGCTATGGGGTTCTCAGCTCCTTTTCTATCAATGATATGTAAATCAAATTCTTGTAACAAGAGAACCCAATGAATAAGTCTAGGTTTAGCATCTTTCTTCTCCATAAGATATCTAATAACAGCATGGTCTATGTGAACAGTTACTTTGGAGTCAACAATATAAGATCTAAATTTATCACAAGCAAACACCACTGCTAAGAATTCTTTTCAGTAGTAGCATACTTTATTTGAGCACTGTCTAGAGTTTTACTAGCATAATGAATAACATTAAGTTTCTTATCAACTCTTTGTCCTAGAACAACACCAACAGCATAATCACTAGCATCACACATAATTTCAAAAGGAAAGTTCCAATCAAGTGGTTGAACAATAGGTGCAGATATTAAGGCTTTCTTGAGTGTTTCAAAGGCTTCTAAACAATCATCATCAAAAACAAAAGGAATATCCTTCTGCAAGAGATTAGTAAGAGGCCTAGAAATTTTAGAAAAGTCTTTGATAAATCTCCTATAGAAACCAACATGACCTAGGAAACTACGAATACCTTTGATGTCCTTAGGACATGGCATTTTCTCAATCGCATCAACCTTAGCTTGGTCCACTTCAATACCTCTTTCAAAAATTTTATGACCCAAGACAATGCCTTCATTAACCATAAAGTGGCACTTCTCCCAATTCAAGACAAGATTTGTTTGTTCACATCTCTGCAAAACTTGCTCAAGATTGCTTAAACAATCATCAAAAGACTTCCCATAAACAGAAAAGTCATCCATGAAAACCTCAACAATCTTTTCAGAAAAGTCAGAGAATATAGCTGTCATACATCTTCGAAAGGTAGCAGGTGCATTACATAAACCAAAAGGCATACATCTATAAGCATAAGTTCCAAAAGGACAAGTAAAAGTAGTCCTTTCTTGATCAGGTTGAGAAAAGGGTATTTGTGAAAAGGCAGAGTATCCATCTAGGAAGAAAAAGTGTGTGTGCTTAGATAATCTTTCAAGCATTCGATCAATAAAAGGCAAGGGGTAATGATCTTTTCTAGTTGCTTTGTTTATTTTTCTATAATCAATTACCATTCTATAGCCTGTAACAATTCTTTGTGGAATAAGTTCATTCTTATCATTAGGAACTAAAGTAATACCTCCTTTCTTAGGGACACAATGAACAGGACTTACCTATCTACTATCAGCTATAGGATAGATTATACATGCTTCCAGAAGTTTTAAGATTTCCATTCTTACCACTTCCTTCATTTTTGGATTCAACCGACGTTGGTGATCAACAACGGGTTTAGCATCAGGTTCCATATTAATTTTGTGCTGACATAGAGTGGGAATAATGCCCTTTAAATCATCAAGAGTATATCCAATAGTAGTCTGGTGCTTCCTTAGAACTTTCAATAGTCTTTCTTCTTCATGTTCTGAAAGGTTAGCACTAATAATAACATGATATATCTTATTTTCATCAAGATAAGCATATTTCAAAGTGTCTGGAAATTGTTTTAATACAAACACAAGATCACCTTTAGGGAGGGGAGGACCTCCTAGAGTTTCAATAGGCAAATTATGTTTAAGTAGAGGACGTTGTTCAAAGAAAACTTTATCTATTTCATTTCTTTCATGCATATGTAAATCATTTTCATGGTCTAGCAAATATTGTTCTAAAGGATCAGTCGGTGGGACAGCAATCGAAGCAAGACCAACTAATTCATCCTTACTAGGCAATTCTTTTTCATGATCATTTCTACTAAACTTGGAAAAATTAAACTCATGAGACTCATCACCAAAGCTAACACCAACAATTTGTTTTGTACAATCTATCTTAGCATTAACTGTATTCAAGAAAGATCTACCAAAGATAATGGGACAAAAGTCATCTTGTGGGGAACGAAGAACAAGAAAATCAGTAGGGTATTTTATTTTCCCACACAAGACCTCAACATCTCTAACAATCCCAATTGGTGATATGGTGTCTCTATTGGCAAGTTTAATAGTAACATCTATTTCTTCTATCTCAGTAGGTGCTATGTCTTTCATGATTTCTTCATATAAAGTGTAAGGAATAGCACTCACACTAGCACCCATGTCACATAAACCATGATAACAGTGATCTCATATTTTAACTAAAATAACAGGCATGCCAACAACATGTCTATGTCTAACTATTTTATCAGGTTGAGCAATTCTAGCAGCTTGTTCACAGAAGTAAATAACATGCCCATCCATATCTTCTTCCAGGAGATCTTTAACCATAGCAATATAGGTTCAACTTTAATTTGTTCATCAGGTTTAGGTGTTCTAATATAGCTTTTGTTAACCCCAGTTGAAACTTTAGCATGTTCCTTAATCCTAACAGGGAAAGGTGGTTTCTCAATATAAGCAGAAGGAACAACTGGATCAACATTATAAAGTATAGTTTCTTCTTTAACTGGTAACGGTTCTTTAACTTCTTCTTTAATAGGTGGGTGATATTTAAACCACTTCTCCTTAGGGATTTCAACATGAGTAGCAAGTGATTCACAAAAGGAGGCTACTATCTCAGAGTCAAGTCCATATTTAGTGCTAAACTTTTGAAAAGCATCGGTGTCCATAAAAGATTCAACACAATCATACTTAAGTTTAATACCTGACTCTTTACCTTCGTCGAGTTCCCAATCTTCAGAGTTGCGTTTAATTCTTTCCAAAAGATCCCACCGGAATTCAATAGTCTTCTTCGTAAATGAACCAACACAAGAAGTATCAAGCATGGTTTGATCATTACGAGAAAGCCGAGCATAAAAATTCTGGATAATAATTTCTCTTGAGAGCTCATGATTGGGGCATGAATATAACATTGACTTAAGCCTCCCCCAAGCTACAGCGATACTTTCTCCTTCACGAGGCCAAAAATTATATATATAATTCCAATCACGATGAACTAGATGCATATGATATAATTTTTGGTGGAACTCCAATTTCAAACGATTCCAATTCCATGATCCAATATCATCACATAGACTATACCATGCCAATGCTTTTCCCTTCAAAGATAAAGGGAAAACCTATTTCATCACTTCACCCCTGGGTAAACCTGCATGCTTAAACAATAGACAAATTTGTTCCAAATATATCAAGTGCATATCAGGATGTTCGGTTCCATCTCCTGCATAAGGATTAGCTAGTAGTTGTTCTATCATACCCGAAGGAATTTCATATTCAATATTTTCAGTAGGTGCAATAGGTTGAGGGGTTGCTAATTGTGGTTGCGGACGAGGTGAAGATACCCCGAACAAACCCCTCAAAGGATTGTTTTCCATAGTAACAAGTGACAATAAATTTAATCACACTATGTAAATGTTTCCTTACCAAATTCCACTTACCAAAGGTGCTTCACTCCCCAGCAACGGCGCCAGAAAATATCCTTGATGACCCACAAGTATAGGGGATCAATTGTAGCTCCTTTCGATAAGTAAGAGTGTCGAACCCAACGAGGAGCAGAAGGAAATGACAAGTGGTTTTCAGTAAGGTATTGTCTGCAAGTGCTGAAATTATAAGTAGCAGAGTAGTTTGATAGCAAGTTAATTTGTAACAAGCAAGTAACGACAATAGTAACAAAAGGGCAGCAAGGTATCCCAATCCTTTTGAGGCAAATGATGGGCCAAAACGGTCTCTTATGATAATCAAAGCGTTCTTGAGGGTACACGGAAATTTCATCTAGTCACTTTCATCATGTTGGTTCGATTTGTGTTCGCTACTTTGATAATTTGATATGTGGGTGGACCGGTGCTTATGTGCTGTTCTTACTTGAACAAACCTCCTACTTATGATTAACCCTCCCGCAAGCATCCACAACTATGAGAAAAGTATTAAGAATAAATTCTAACCATAGCATTAAACTTTTGGATCCAATCGGTCCCTTACGAAATAGCGCATAAACTGGGGTTTAAGCTTCTGTCACTCTCTCAACCCACCATCTAATTGCTACTCCACAATGCATTCCCTTAGGACCAAATATGGTGAAGTGTCATGTAGTCGACGTTCACATGACACCACTAAGGGAATAACAACATACATACTACCAAAATATCGAACACATATCAAGTTCACATGATTACTTGCAACATGATTTCTCCCGTGACCTCAAGAACGAAAGTAACTACTCACAAATGATAAACATATTAATGATCAGAGGAGTATTAAATAGCATAATGGATTTGAACATATAATCTTCCAGCAAATAAACCATATAGTAATCAACTACAAGATGTAATCAACACTACTAGTCACCCACAAGCACCAATCTATAGTTCCGATAACAAGATTGAACACAAGAGATGAACTAGGGTTTGAGAGGATATGGTGCTGTTGAAGATGTTGATGTAGATTGCCCTCCCCAAGATGGGAGAGTTGTTGGTGATGATGATGACGATGATTTCCCCCTCCGGGAGGGAAGTTCCCCCAGCGAAATCGCTCCGCCGGAGGGCAAAAGTGCTCCTACCCAAGTTCCGCCTTGAGGCGGCGGTGCTTCGTCCCGAAAATCCTCATCTTTTTTTTTCTAGGTCAAAATGACTTATATAAGAAAAGATGGGCACCGGAGGTGGGCCGAGGAGGCTACAACCCACCAAGGCGCGCCTGGGGGGCCTGGCGTGCCCACGTGGGTTGTGCCCACCTGGTGGCCCCCCTCGGGTGTTTATTGGCTCTAGTATTTCTTAAATAATCCATAAAAAATCTTGGTGAAGTTTCAGCTCATTTGGAGTTGTGTAGAATAGGTGACATGACATAGCTTTTCCAGGTCCAGATTTCCAGTTGCCGGAATTCTTCCTCTTAGTGTGTTCCTTGCAAATTATGAGAGAAAAGGCATTAGAATTACTCCAAAAAGCATTATTATGGATAAAAACATTATAAATAACAGTAAGAAAACATGATGCAAAATGGACGTATCAAAACCCCACAACCCCCTTTATTGATACAAATGCATAAGTAGATAGTTTTGATGAAAGTCTTGCTGAGTACCTTTGTACTCACGGTTGCTTAATTTTTGTTTTGCAGAGGAGATCTCAATCTCACTAGTAGTTCCATGTGGGATTTGATGAGTAGCTTGCGAATCCGAGACAAAGGTCTGATTCCTATGGGCGTGCTACTTGTGAGCTGCGTTGGGATTTTACCCATAGAGGAGAGGAGATGCGACACAATAGAAATAAGTATTTATCTCAGTGAGAACCAAGGTATCTATTGATGACCCACACGTATAGGGGATCTATCGTAGTCATTTTGATAAGTAAGAGTGTCGAACGCAACGAGGAGCAGAAGGAAATGACAAGCGGTTTTCAGCAAGGTATTCTCTGCAAGCACTGAAATTATCGGTAACGTTTAGTTATGTGATAAAATAATTCATAACGGGTAACAAGTAACAAAAGTAACTAAGGTGCATCAAGGTGTCCCAATACTTTTTGTAGCAAAGGACAAGCCTGGACGAACTCTTATATAAAGCAAAGCGCTCCCGAGGACACATGGGAATTACTGTCAAGCTAGTTTTCATCATGCTCATATGATTCACGTTCGTTACTTTGATAATTTGATATGTGGGTGGACCGGTGCTTGGGTGCTGCCCTTCCTTGGACAAGCCTCCCACTTATGATTAACCCCTCTTTCAATTATCCACAACTACGAAAGAAGAATTAATATAAATCTAACCATCGTATGAAACATATGGATCCAAATCAGCCCCTTACGAAGCAACGCATAAACTAGGGTTTAAGCTTCTGTCACTCTAGCAACCCATCATCTACTTATTACTTCGCAATGTCTTCCCCTAGGCCCAAATCATGGTGAAGTATCGAATGAATACATCTCATCAAAATATCGAATGAATACCAAATTCACATGATTACTTACTCACAAAGCATATTCATGTTCATAATCGGAGGAGTATTAATTATCATTAAGGATCTGAACATATGATCTTCCATCGAATAAACCAACTAGCATCAACTACAAGGAGTAATCAACACTACTAACAACCCACAGGTACCAATATGAGGTCTTGAGACAAAGATCGGATACAAGAGATGAACTAGGGTTTGAGAGGAGATGGTGTTGGTGAAGATGTTGATAGATATTTACCCCCTCTCAGTGAGAGGATTGTTTGTGATGACGATGGCTTCGATTTCCCCCTCCCGGAGTGAAGTTTCCCTGGAAGAATAGCTCCGCCTGAGCCCTAAATTGGTTCGGCCCAAGTTTCGCCTCGAGACGGCGGCGCTTCGTCCGAAAGCTTCCTTCTGATTTTTCCAGGTCAAAACACACCATATAGCATAAGATGGGCATCGGGGGCCTGCCAAGTGGCCCACAAGGCAAGGGGCACGCCCAGGAGGTAGGGCGCGCCCCCACCCTTGTGGATGGCAGGTGGCCCCCCTCTGGTGCTTTCTTCGTCCAATATTTTTTATATATTCCAAAACAATTATCCGTGAAGTTTTAGGACTTTTAGAGTTGTGCAGAATAGGTCTCTAATATTTTCTCCTTTTCCAGTCCAGAATTCCAGCTGTCGGCATTCTCCCTCTTCATGTAAACCTTGTAAAATAAGAGAGAAAAGGCATAAGTATTGTAATATAATGTGTAATAACAACCCATAATGCAATAAATATCGATGTAAAAGCACGATGCAAAATGGACGTATCTATCCAGTTGGAGAATCACGCAAAGCCTCGTGGACAACACCTACAGACACAAATGCAAATACTTACACCCAATGTAGGCAAGAGGGTCGTCAATCCCCTTGAACTCGTTACTTGCAAGGATTAAATCTTGTAGTGGTAGATAGATAAAGTAAATAGCAAAAAAAATTGCAGCAAGGTATTTTTGGATTTTATATATGATAAAAGTAGACCCGGGGGCCATAGTTTTCACTAGAGGCTTCTCTCTCGAAGACATAGCATATGGTGGGTGAACAAATTACTGTTGGGCAATTGATAGAAAATCACATAGTTATGATGATATTCAAGGCAATGATTATGTATATAAGCATCATGTCCAAGACAAGTAGACCGACTCCTACCTGCATTTACTACTATTACTCCACCCATCAACCGCTATCCAGCATGCATCTAGGGTATTAAGTTAATAAAAACAGAGTAACACCTTAACCAAGATGACATGATGTAGACAAAGTAAACTCAACTAATACGAATAGACCTCCATCCTTTTACCCTTAATGGCAACAATACAAATATGTGTCTTGTCCCTTTCTATCACTGGGATAGAGCACCGCAAGATTGAACCCATCACAAAGCACCTCGCCCACTGAAGATAAATCAATCTAACTGGCCAAACCAAACGGATAGATCAGAGTGAAACACAAAGCTATAACAATCACCCATAATAAAGCTCAGAAAAGACTCAATTACTTCTCATGAATATTTTGATCATCGAATCCCAACAAACACACCGCAAAAGAAGATTACATTGGATAGAACTCCAAGAACATCGAGGGGAACATTGTATTGAAGATCAAATAGAGAGAAGAAGCCATCTAGCTACTATCTATGGACTTGTAATTCTGTGGTGAACTAGCCACATATCATTGGAAGGCAGCAAGGATGATGTAGAAACCCTCCATGATCGATTGCCCCTCCGGCAGAGTACCGGAAAAGGCCTCTAGATGGGATCATGGAAGAATAGAAGCTCGCGGCGGCGAAAAAAGTGTTTCTGGTGGCTCTCTGGTAAATTGGGAATATTTGGGAATTTATAGAGGTGGAACTAGGTCAAGAGGTGCCACGAGGGGCCCATAAGCTTAGGGGGCGTGCCCTATGAGCTGGTCGCTCCCTCGCGACTCTTCTAGTCTTCTCCCAAACCTTCGTGGGTCCCTTTTGGTCCAGAAAAAATTAATCCAAAGAGGCTAGCAAATTGCGAAAAGGTTTGAGCGCGTATAATCGATGGACTCACATTAGTCATAAACAACTCACATACTTATTGCGAAAGTTTATTAGCTCTCGAAGCAAAGTACTACTACGCATGCCCCTAGGGGGGATAGTTTGGTAGGAAAAGACCACCGCTCGTCCCCGACCGCCACTCATAAGGAATACACTCAATAATAAATCATGCTCCAACTTCATAGCATAACTAGAGACTATATGTGCATGCTACGGGAATCATAAACCTTAACACCAATATTATTACTAAACCATCATCATTCACTAGTACCTCCCACATATCACCATTTTAATATCACAAAACTATTGCAAGTAATCAAACATATCATATTCAGTGATCAACATTAAAGTTTTTATTGTATCCCTCTTGAATACCTATCAAATCAGGCCCAATTTCATAAAATGTGCATATTGCCATTACTATTTTTTAGACTCTCACAAATATACAAGTGGAGCATAAGAGTGCAACTATTTCTTTAAAATATAACCACCGACGTGCTCTAAAAGATATAAGTGAAGCACTAGAGCAACTGCCTAGCTCAAAAGATATAAGTGAAGCACATAGAGTATTCTAACAAATCACGAATAAATGCATGTCCCTTGATGCGTCTCCAATGTATCTATAATTTTTTATTGTTCCATGCGGTTATATTATCATTATTGGATGTTTTACAAACATTTTATAGCAACTTTATATCATTTTTTGGGACTAACCTATTGACATAGTGCCGGCTACTTCTTGAGCTTGCGTTGGCTTTTGCCTTGAAGAGAAAAGGGTGATGCAACAAAGTAGAGATAAGTATTTCCCTCAGTTTGAGAACCAAGGTATCAATCTAGTAGGAGAAGAATGCACCAATCACCAATACCTACACAAACAATCAAACACTTGCACCCAACGCAATGAAGGGGTTGTCAATCCCTTCACGGTCACTTGCAAAAGTGAGATCTGAAAGAGATAGATAAATAAAACTAAACAAAAGATAAAATATTTTGGGTTTTTTGTTGTATAGATGTGAAAGTAAAGATTGCAAAATACTAGATCAGAAACTAATATGATGGAAAATAGACCCGGGGCCATAGGTTTCACTAGAGGCTTCTCTCTTGAAGGCAAATAATACGATGGGTGAACAAATTACTGTCGAGCAATTGATAGAAAAGCACAAAGTTATGACGATATCCAAGGCAATGATTATGTAATATAGGCATCACGTCCATGTCAAGTAGACCGACTCCTGCCTCCATCTACTACTATTACTCCACACATCGACCGACTCCTGCCTGCATCTAGAGTATTAAGTTCATGAAGAACAGAGTAACGCTTTAAGTAAGATGACATTATGTAGAGGAATAAACTCAAGCAATATGATGTGAACCCCATCTTTTCATCCTCGCTGGCAACAATACAATACGTGCCTCGCTGCCCCTACTGTCACTGGGAGAGGACACCGCAAGAATGAACCCAAAGCTAAGCACTTCTCCCATTGCAAGAAAAACCAATCTAGTTTGCCAAACTAAACCGATAGTTCAAAGAGAATTACAAAGATATCAAATCATGCATATAAGAATCCAGAGAAGATCCAACTAATATTCATAGATAATTTGATCTTAAATCCACAATTCATCAGATCTCGACAAACACACCGCAAAAGAAGATTACATTTGATAGATCTCCAAGAACATCGAGGAGAACATGGTATTGAGAATCAAAGAGAGAGAAGAAGCCATCTAGCTACTAGCTATGGACCCGCAGGTCTGAGGTAAACTACTCACACTTCATCGGAAGGGCAATATGGTTGACGTAGATGCCCTCCGTGATCGAATCCCCCTCTAGCAGGATGCCGGGAAAGGCCCCAAGATGGGATCTCATGGGAACAGAAGGTAGCGGCGGTGGAAAAGTGTTTTCGTGGATGCTTCTGGTGGTTTCGGAATATATGCGAATATATAGGAGGCAGAGCTAGGTCAGGGGGTCATCGAGGGGCCCACAAGGTAGGGGGCGTGCCCTCCACCCTTGTGGCTGCCTCGTGGCTCTTCTGAATTGATCTCCAAGTCTCCTGGGTGTCTTCTGGTCCAAGAAAATCATCGCGAAGGTTTTATTCCTATTGGACTCCGTTTGGTATTCCTTTTTTGCGAAGCTAAAAAAATAAGGAAAAAACAAAACTGGCACTAGGCTCTAGGTTAATAGATTAGTCCCAAAAATAATATAAAATAGCATATTAATGCATATAAAACATCCAAAACAGATAATATAATAGCATGGAACAATAAAAAATTATAGATATGTTGGAGACGTATCAAGCATCCCTAAGCTTAATTCCTGCTCGTCCTCGAGTAGGTAAATGATAAAAAAATGAATTTTTGATGTGGAATGCTACCTAACATATTTCTCCATGTAATTTTCTTTATTGTGGCATGAATGTTCAGATCCATAAGATTCAAAACAAAAGTTTAGTATTGACATAAAAACAATAATACTTCAAGCATACTAACAAGGCAATTATGTCTTCTCAACATAACAATGCCAAAGAAAGTTATCCCTACAAAATCATATAGTCTGGCTATGCTCCATCTTCATCACACAAAATATTGAAATCGTGCACAAGCTCGATGAAAAGACAAGCAATTGTTTTATACTTTTGGTGTTCTCAAACCTTTTCAACTTTCACGCAATACATGAGCGTGAGCCATGGATATAGCACTATAGGTGGAATAGAATATGGTGGTTGTGGACAAGACAAAAAGAAGGAGATAGTCTCACATCAACTAGGCATATCAACAGGCCATGGAGATGCCCATCAATAGATATCAATGTGAGTGAGTAGGAATTGCCATGCAACAGATGCACTAGAGCTATAAGTGTATGAAAGCTCAAAAAGAAACTAAGTGGGTGTGCATTGAACTTGCTTGCTCATGAAGACCTAGGGAAATTTGAGGAAGCCCATCATTGGAATATACAAGCCAAGTTCTATAATGAAAAATTTCCACTAGTATATGAAAGTGACAACATAGGAGACTCTCTATCATGAAGATCATGCTGCTACTTTGAAGCACAAGTGTGAAAAAAGGATAGTAGCATTGCCCCTTCTCTCTTTTCTCTTTTTTTGTTTGGCTTCTTTGACCTCCCTTTTTTTCCTCACATGGGACAATGCTCTAATAATGAAGAGCATCACACTTTTATTTACTTACAACTCAAAAATTACAACTCGATACTTAGAACAAAGTATGACTCTATATGAATGCCTCCGGCGGTGTACCGGGACGTGCAATGACTCAAGAGTGACATGTATAAAAATTATGAACGGCGGCTTTGCCACAAATACGATGTCAACTACATGATCATGCAAAGCAATATGACAATGATGAATCGTGTCATAATAAAGGGAACGGTGGAAAGTTGCATGTCAATATATCTCAGAATGTCTATGGAAATGCCATAATAGGTAGGTATGGTGGCTGTTTTGAGGAAGGTATATGGTGGATGTATGGTACCAGCGAAAGTTGCGCGGCACTAGAGAGGCTAGCAATGGTGGAATGGTGAGAGTGCGTATAATCCATGGACTCGACATTAGTCATAAAGAACTCACATACTTATTGCAAAAATCTATTAGTCAGCGAAACAAAGTACTACACGCATGCTCCTAGGGGGATATATTGGTAGGAAAAGACATTATAAGGAAGACAATCATAAGGAAGACAATCAAAAAAATACCTCATGCTCCAACTTTGTTACATAACAGTTCACCATACGTGCATGCTACGAGAATTACAAACTTTAACACAAGTATTTCTCCAATTCACAATTACTCACTAGCATGACTCTAATACCACCATCTTCATATCTCAAAACAATCATAATGAATCAAACTTCTCATAGTATTCAATGCACTTTATATGAAAGTTTTTATTATATCCCTCTTGGATGTCTATCATATTAGGACTAAATTCATAACCAAAGCAAATTACCATGCTGTTTGGAGACTCTCAAAAAAATGTAAGTGAAGCATGAGAGTTCAACAATTTCTATAAAATAAAACCACCACCATGCTCTAAAAAGATATATGTGAAGCACTAGAGCAAAATTGCCTAGCTCAAAAGATATAAGTGAAGCACATGGAGTATTCTAATAAATCACGATTCATGTGTGTCCCTCTCAGAAGGTGTATACAACAAAGATGATTGTCGCAAACTAAAAGGCAAGGACTCATATCATATAAGATGCTTCAAGCAAAACACATATCATGTGGTGAATAAAAATATAGCCTCAAGAATAGTTACCGATAGATGAAGATGAAAGAGGGGATGCCTTCCAGGGCATCCCCAAGCTTAGGCTCTTGGTTGTCCTTGAATATTACCTTGGGGTGAATTGGGCATCCCCAAGCTTATGCTCTTTCCACTCCTTATTCCATATTCTATCAAATCCTTACCAAACTTGAAAACTTCACAACGCAAAACTCAACAGAAAATCTCATGAGATCCGTTAGTATAATAAAATAAATCACCACTTATGGTACTGTTGTGAACTCATTCTTTATTTAAATTGGTGTAATATCTACTTCCAACTTTTCCAAGGTTCATACCCCCTGATACTACCCATAGATTCATCAAAATAAGGAACAACACAAAGAAAACATAATCTGTCAAAAAAGAATAGTCTATAGTAATCTGTAACTCTCGAATACTTCTGTAACTCCAAAAATTCTAAAAAAATATAAAAATAGAGGGAATTTGTATCTTAATCTTCTGAAAAAAGAATAAGTATTTTATCACACTTCCGTGATTGTTAATAATTCTGAGACTGGACGCAAAGGTTTCTATTTTTCAGCAAGATCAAATCAACTATCACCGTAAGCTATCCGAAAGGTCTTACTTGGCACAAACACTAATTAAAAAACCAAAACACAATTACTGCAGAGGTGATAATGTGTATTTTATTCAATAATAGAAGCAAAACAAAAAACACAAAAATAAAATTGGGTTGCCTCCCAACAAGCGCTATTGTTTAACACCCCTAGCTAGGAATAAAAATATAGATCTATGTATTGTCATGTTTGGTATGCAATCCATAAGTAGCTCTCATAATAGATTCATATGGAAACCTAATTTTCTTTCTAGGAAAGTGTTCCATGCCCTTCCTTAACGGAAATTGAAATCTAATGTTTCCTTCTTTCATATCAATAATTGCACCAATCATTCTAAGGAAAGGTCTACCAAGAATAATAGGACATGTAGGATTGCAATCTATATCAAGAACAATGAAATCTATGGGCACATAATTCCTATTTGCAACAATAAGAACATCATTAATCCTTCACATAGGTTTCTTAATAGTGGAATCTGCCAGATGCAAATTTAAAGAACAGTCATCAAATTCACGAAAACCTAGCACATCACATAAAGTTTTTGGAATCGTGGAAATGCTAGCACTCAAATCACACAAAGCCTGGCACTCAAAGTCTTCAATCTTAATCTTAATAGTAGGTTCCCACTCATCATAAAGTTTTCTACGAATAGAAACTTCCAATTCAAGCTTTTCTTCAAAAGATTGCATCATAGCATCAACGATATGTTTAGTAAAAGCTTTGTTTTGATTATAAGCATGAGGAGAATTCAACATGGATTGCAACAAGGAAATATAATCTATCAAAGAACAATTGTCATAATTAAAATCCTTGAAATCCAAAAGAGTGGGTTCATTGCTACGTAAAGTTTTGACCTCTCCAATCCCACTTTTATCAATTTTTGCATCATGATCTAAAAACTCCGAATCATTGGGATGCCTTTTAACTAAAGTTGACTCATCTCCAGTCCCATCTTTATCAAGATTTATTTTAGAAAACAAATATTCAATAGGAGTCATATCAATCACTTTAAGATCTTCATCATTATTTTCATGAAAACTAGAAGAACACACTTTTACAAACCAATCTCGCTTAGCACGCATCTTAGCGGTTCTTTCTTTACACTCATCAATGGAAATTCTCATAGCTTTTAGAGATTCATTAATATCATGCTTGGGTGGAATAGATCTAATTTTCTGTGACGCCCCCGATTCAACCGTACACTAATCATGCACGCAAATGTGTACGATCAAGATCAAGGACTCACGGGAAGATATCACAACGCAACTCTACAAATAAAATAAGTCATACAAGCATCATATTACAAGCCAGGGGCCTCGAGGGCTCGAATACAAGAGCTCGATCATAGACGAGTCAGCGGAAGCAACAATATCTGAGTACAGACATAAGTTAAACAAGTTTGCCTTAAGAAGGCTAGCACAAACTGGGATACAGATCGAAAGAGGCGAAGGCCTCCTGCCTGGGATCCTCCTAACTACTCCTGGTCGTCGTCAGCAGGCATCACATAGTAGTAGGCACCTCCGGTGTAGTAGGCGTCGTCATCGAAGGTGGCGTCTGGCTCCTGGGATCCAACATCTGGTTGCGACAACCAGGTAGAAGGGATAGGGG
Source organism: Triticum urartu (assembly GCF_003073215.2). Lineage (NCBI taxonomy): Eukaryota > Viridiplantae > Streptophyta > Magnoliopsida > Poales > Poaceae > Triticum > Triticum urartu. Next base: position 341,066,296 of record NC_053022.1, read on the forward strand.
GAAAAGAGGGAGAAAGCAACCGTGAGTACTCATCCAAAGTACTCGCAAGCAAGAAGCTACACTACATATGCATGGGTAAATGTGTAAAGGGCCATTTCGGTGGACTGAACTGCAGAAAGCCAGAATAAGAGGGGGATAGCTAATCCTTTCGAGGACTACGCTTCTGGCAGCCTCCGTCTTGCAGCATGTAGAAGAGAGTAGACTGAAGACCTCCAAGTAGCATCGCATAGCATAATCCTAACCGATGATCCTCCCCTCGTCGCCCTGTGAGAGAGCGATCACCTGTTGTATCTGGCACTTGGAAGGGTGTGTTTTATTTAGTACCCGGTTCTAGTTGTCATAAGGCCAAGGTACAACTCCAAGTCGTCCTGTTACCGAAGATCACGGCTATTCGAATAGATTAACTTCCCTGCAGGGGTGCACCACATACCCCAACACGCTCGATCCCATTTGGCCGGACACACTTTCCTGGGTCATGCCCGGCCTCGGAAGATCAACACGTCGCAGCCCCACCTAGACCAACAGAGAGGTCAGCACGCCGGTCTAAACCTAAGCGCCCAGGGGTCTGGGCCCATCGCCCTTAGCACACCTGCACGTTGCGTGGGCGGCCGGAAGCAGACCTAGCCTAGTGGCGTTCCAGTCCAATCCAGCGCGCGCCGCTCCGTCGTTGACGTCAAGAAGGCTTCGGCTGATACCACGACGCCGGGATACCCATAACTACTCCCGCGTAGATGGTTAGTGCGTATAGACCAAATGGCCAGACTCAGATCAAATACCCAGATCTTGTTAAGCGTGTTAAGTATCCGCGAACGCCGACCAGGGCCAGGCCCACCTCTCTCCTAGGTGGTCGGAACCTGTCCTGCCGCTCCGCCTCAAAACTCCACTCGCGGGTGCTCCTCAAGCCGACCCTTCTTTAGTCACCACATGTATCATGTATAAAGTATATAGTATTTACCCGTGATCAACTCCCGAGTGATCACGGCCCGATAGTATAGCATGGCAGACGGACAAGGATGTAGGGCCACTGATGATAAACTAGCATCCTATACTAAGCATTAGGAGTGCAGGTAAAGGTAACAACAGTAGTAGCAAGGACAGGCTATGCATCAGTATAGGATTAACGGGAAACAATAACATGCTACACTACTCTAATGCAAGCAGTAAGAGAAGAGTAGGCGATATCTGGTGATCAAAAAGGGGGGGGGCTTGCCTGGTTGCTCTGGCAAGAGAGAGGGGTCGTCAACTCCGTAGTCGTACGGGGTAGCAGCGGCGTCGGTCTCGGTGTCTAGAGAGAGAAGAGGGGGAAGAAACAATAAATATAATGCAAGCATATGCATAGTGATGCATGACAAGACAAGTTACGGCGTTAGAGGTGCCCTAACGCGGTAGTAGGTGATACCGGTGAAGGGGGATAACATCCGGGAAAGTATCCCCGGTGTTTCGCGTTTTCGGACAGAGGAGCCGGAGGGGGAAAGTTGCGAGTTTGATAGGTTAGAGGGGTGTGGCGGACGAACGGGTTGCGTATCCGGATTCGTCTCGTCGTTCTGAGCAACTTTCATGTACAAAGTTTTTCCATCCGAGCTACGGTTTATTTTATATAAATTTTAAAAGATTTAAATCATTTTTAGGATTTATTTATTTAATTTAATCAACATTATCCAGAATAGTGTCTGCTGACGTCATCATGACGTCAGCATGACGTCAGCAGTTGACCAGGTCAACCTGACAGGTGGGTCCCGATCGTCATACTCTGTTTTAATTAACTAACAGTTAATTAGGTTAATTAGTGATTAGGTTAATCTAATTATAATTAATTAACTTAATTAATTCCTTAATTAATTAATTAATTAATTTTATTATTATTATATACATTTTTTATCCTTTTGTTTTTTTTTTTTTTATCGTTCTGGAGGCGGGGCCCTCCTGTCATTGGCCCAGAGGGGCCATAGCGGGTCGGGCGTGCGGGCGCGGCTGCGGGCGAAGCCGCAGCCCGCCCAAGAGCGAGCGCAGCAGGAGCAGGGCCGAGGGGCGCGGCTGGTGCAGCCGGCCGGCGGCGGCGGCAGCAGAAGGGCCGAGGGGCCATGGCGAGCAGCACCAGCAGTGCGGCTCGGAGGGGGATGGGAGTAGGGCGACGTGCGGACGGCGCAACGCGAGCGAGCAGCGCCGCGGCAGAGCGAGGCGGGGCTCGGGCGCGCATGCCGGGTACAGTGGCGGCGAGGCACAAGAGCGCGGCCCCGGGGCACGCCGAGCGGTGCGCGGGCGAGCCGAGCCTCCGAGGCGCAGCCTGCCAGGGGACGTCGCCGAATAGGGACGCAGGGGGCAGGTTGAAGACGCTCGCCCGACACGCAATGGCGAACCAAGTGCGAGACAAAAGGAGCTGTGCCGGAGCGCGGACAGAGAGGAGGAAGAGGTGCTCACGGGGTATGCGCGTATCTAGGCAGGTGGATAGGGAGAGAGGCGGAACCGACGGGTCAGATCGGTGAGCACCCGGCGATGATCCTCCGGCGGCGAGGTGACGTGTGTCCGCGAGGAGCTCGAGGGCGAGAGATGATGGTCCGCGGAGTTTCTCGCGGCTGACGCGTCGACGCCACGCGGCCTCATCCGGCCTGACCGGGTCCGAGGAGCGCGCTTGCGTAGGTGCCGCGCGTTCCAGGCGACAACGGGCGCATGAGCGGAGGGCGCGTCGTGGGGATCACGGTCGGAGGGAAAGATGGGTGGTGCGTTAGGGTTTCCCCCCTGGTGGGGGTTATAGGAGGGGGGTAGCGGGCCAGCCGGCTGGGCCTGGGGGTTGGCCCAGTTGGGCCACGGCCCAGGGGGGTGTTTTCTCCTTTTTTTTTGGTTTTGTTTCCTGTTTTCCTTTTCTTTATTTCCTCTTCTGTTTTAAATCAAGTTAAATTATTTAGGCATTTTATAAAAATGTGTTTGCTTCATTATAATTACCCTGGCATTTAACTGCACACTCCGAACATTTTAGTTTAACATTTTGAAACTTTTATAATTTAACTTTATTTTAATGTTTGAATTTGACTCGGTTTTGGCCTAATGGTAGATTATCAATAGTAACCGGGGTGACGTGGCATGATTATCGTTGGATTACTGTAGCTTGATTACCCGGGCGTTACAAAACTCCTCCACTACAAGAAATCTCGTCCCGAGATTTAGGAGGTAGAAGGAAACAGTGCGGGGTATTCATCACGAAGACGATCCTCGCGTTCCCAGGTGGCTTCGTCTTCAGAGTGATTCGACCACTGGACCTTGAGGAACTTGATCGCCTTCTGACGTGTGCGGCGTTCAGCTTGGTCGAGAATGCGGACCGGATGCTCTTTATAGGAGAGGTCTTGTTGCAATTCAAGCACTTCATGATCCACTGCTCGGATTGGGTCCTTGAAGCAGCGTCGAAGCTGCGACACGTGGAACACATCGTGAACCTGAGAAAGGTTCGGCGGAAGCTGCAGTTGATATGCCACCTTTCCACGCCTTTCGAGAATAGTGAAGGGGCCGATATAGCGAGGAGCTAGCTTGCCTTTGATCCCGAAGCGGTGAGCACCCTTCATTGGTGTAACTCGAAGATAAGCCTTTTCGCCAGGTTGATAGACCATGTCTTGGTGATGACGGTCATACTGACTTTTCTGACGTGACTGAGCAGCCTTGAGATTCTCACGAATAATGCGAACTTGTTCTTCGGCCTGTTGGATAATATCCGGACCAAAGAGTGGACGTTCCCCAGTTTCTGACCAGTTCAGAGGGGTTCGACACTTTCGTCCATATAGCACTTCGAAGGGGGACATCTTCAGACTAGCTTGATAGCTATTATTATAAGAGAACTCGGCATATGGAAGAGATTCCTCCCATTTCTTGCCGAACGAGATTACACAAGCTCGAAGCATGTCTTCAAGAACTTGGTTGACACGTTCAACTTGCCCTTGTGACTGAGGATGGAACGCAGTACTGAACGACATATGAGTCCCCATAGCTTCTTGGAAACTCGCCCAAAACCTTGAAGTGAATAAGCTGCCACGGTCTGAACTGATAACCAGTGGGATACCGTGAAGTGAAACAATTCTGGCCATGTAGAGAGTAGCAAGCTGACTAGCAGTGATTGTCTCTTTGACCGCCAGAAAATGGGCAACTTTGGAAAGCCGGTCAATGACGACAAGAATAGCATCATTACCTTTCTGAGATTTGGGAAATCCAGTGACGAAGTCCATTTCAACATGGTCCCATTTCCATTCAGGAATAGAGATAGGTTGCAGAGTTCCAGCAGGCCTTTGATGCTCTGCTTTGATTCGGCGACAAATGTCACACTCAGCAACATAACGAGCAATGTCCTGCTTCGTATTAGACCACCAGAATCTTTGACGAATATCCTGAAACATCTTTGTACTACCAGGATGGATGGACAGAGGCGTATCATGAGCTTCTTGCATAACCCTTTTAGTCTTATCCAGGTTTTTCTTCGAACATGGTACCACTAGGCGGCCTTTGAAATACAAGGCGCCATCGTCGGCGATCGTGAAGAATGAGGGCTTTCCCCTTTTGAGGTCGCGCTTAATCTTGAGGACTTCATCGTCACATTTCTGTATCCATTTGATGGTGTCCACCAGATCTGGTTTCGCAACCAGGGTATTGAGAGAACCCTTGGAAACAACATGGAGGTTCTGTTTGGGAAAAACTTCGGGAGGGGGAGCGAGTGATCCCGGAGGAACAATATGAAGGTTCAGCCTTCTAAATTCTTCGGTAAGCGAGGGCTGAACTTTTTGAACCTGGAGGTGGTTGCAGTAAGACTTGCGGCTCAAGGCATCAGCCATCACATTAGCCTTGCCGGGGGTATATGATATATCCATGTCAAAGTCCGCAACAGTCTCCATCCATCTTTGCTGGCGTAGGTTCAAATCTGGCTGAGTAAACAGATACTTCAGACTTTGATGGTCGGTGAAGATCTCGCAACGATTACCGAGAAGGTAATGTCGCCACTGCTTCAGTGCATGAATGACAGCAGCAAGCTCGAGGTCGTGAACCGGGTAGTTTTCTTCGTGAGGGCGCAATTGACGAGAGGCATAAGCAATCACTCTGCGCTCTTGCATTAGGACACAGCCTAATCTTTGACGGGAAGCGTCGCAGTAAATGACGAAGTCCTTCTTAGTATCAGGTGGAGCAAGTACGGGGGCAGAAGTCAACTTGTCTTTGAGCGCCTGGAAACTTTCCTGACACTTGTCTGTCCAGTCGAACTTGACACCCTTATGCAACAAATTAGTCAGAGGCCTGGCAATCTTGGAGAAGTTCTCGACGAATCGACGGCAATAGCTGGCGAGGCCGAGAAAACTTCGGACTTGCTTCACATTCTTCGGAGGAGTCCAATCGAGAATAGCCTGAACTCGTTCAGGGTTGACGGCAATACCATCTTTGGAGATGACATGCCCAAGATAGGTTACTTCGGGAAGCCAGAATTCACACTTGGAATACTTAGCATACAGCTGATGTTCTCGAAGCTTCTCTAGCACAAGACGCAGATGTCCAGCATGTTCTTCCTCGTTCTTGGAAAATACAAGGATATCGTCCAAATAAACCACGACGAACTTGTCGAGGTAATCCATGAATATATAATTCATCAGACGAGAGAAGGTGGCGGGAGCATTCGTTAAGCCGAATGACATGACGGTGTACTCATATGACCCATACCGAGTCACGAAGGCGGTTTTTGGGATGTCCTCTTCACGAACACGGATCTGGTGGTAACCCAACCTCAAGTCAAGTTTGGAGAACACTGATGAACCAGCCAGTTGATCGTAAAGATCATTGATCCGAGGAAGAGGGTATTTATTCTGAATGGTAGCTTGGTTTATAGGACGGTAGTCTTGGACCAATCGGTTTGTCCCATCCTTCTTCCTAACAAAGAGAGAAGGTGCTCCCCAAGGAGAGCAACTTGGGCGAATGAAACCTTTGACAAGAGATTTGTCGATTTCCTCCTTAAGCTCAAGGAGTTCATGCGGCGGCATCTTGTAGGGTCGTTTAGCTATAGGGGTAGTGCCGGGTTTCAAGTCGATGATGAATTCGACAGCTCTAGCAGGGGGAATCCCTGGAAGTTCTTCTGGGAATACATCTTGGAATTCACGAACGACGAGAACGTTTTCAATGCCCTCGAGTGGTGCAGCGTTCAAAGCATTCAAGGCATAAAGTCGTGCCTCGGCGTTCTGAACTAGACGAGCTTGGTAAGCTATTATTTCATCAGAAGGGTGTAGCAAATGGACGACCTTAGTGGCGCAAACTATAGAAGCAGTATGCGCTTTTAACCAATTCATTCCCAGAATGAGATCAATGCTACAGGACTTTAGTACGATGGGAGAGACAAGGAATTCCAGTCCTTCGATTTCTACAGGGACGTCGTTGCAAATCATGGAGGTTCGACATTGGCCCGCAGGGGTGTGTACTAATAGTGAAGCATCCATGTTCTCACATTTAATGTCGTGCAAGCATGCAAAACTTTCTGACATGAATGAATGCGATGCACCTGTATCAAATAAAGCGGATGCTGGTACTGAATTTACGAGGAGGGTACCCATCACAGTAGCAGGCTGGTCTTGAGCTTCGCTCAGATCAACGTGGTTGGCGTGAACACGACCATAAGACTTGGCACTGTTGTTGCGAGGCTGGTTGCTTCCACGGCCAGTTGCTGGAAGGGCCAGTTGATTCGGGTTCTGGTTGCATTCCCTAGCACGATGCCCTGGTTGTCCACACCTGAAGCACAATCCATTATTGGGAGTGGGAACAGGAGCTTGTGGTGGTGGAGCTGGGAGTCTTGGCCGCCTAGTCGGAGGAGTAGGCAGACGAGGTGCAGCATAGGTCTGCCTTGGGGTAGGTGCATCCGGCTGGTACAAGCTATTGGGAATCCATATCTTGCGCTTCTACGAGGACGGGCCCGAAGATGAGCCCGTGTCACGGTTGCGCCTGTGAGAGCTCTGGTATTCCTGCAGACCAGTTTCGACATTGATGGCTTTGTTCACCAGAGTGGCGAAATCAGCAAAATCATGCACTAGAAGTGCGAGTTTGATGTCAGCTTGAAGGCCATCCCGGAACTTCTCCTGTCTGCGTGCATCAGTTGCAATGTCCTCTTCAGCATAGCGGGACAAGTCCAGAAACTCCCGCTGATAAGCTTCCACAGTTTTGTTGCCTTGGGTGAGGTTGCGGAACTCACGCTTCTTCCGGTCCATAACTCCCTGAGGAATGAAGCGAGCACGGAAGGCAGCTTGGAAGTCTGGCCAGGTGATGATTGTTCCAGCTGGCAGAGTACGCCTGTGGCTGTCCCACCATTGAGCCGCGGGTCCTTTCAGGAAGAAGGAAGCAAAGGTGACATAGCTGGCAGGGGCTACATCAGCAGACTCCATCTCATAGGTGATGTCACGGAGCCAGTCATCAGCATCCAGAGGCTGAGTTGAGCTGCGGTACACAGTTGGGTTCAGGCGCATGAAATCCTGCAGAGTCACTGGGGCTGGCTGCTGGTTCATATTGGGGCGAGGAAACTGAGCCATCATATTCTCCATGAACTGGCGATTCATCTCAAGCTGTTGGATCATACCAGCCATGTACTCAGGCGGTGGTGGGGCGTTGCCACCACGACCACGACCACCTGGTCTAACCATCCTGCTAATATTTAACAGGGGTAGTTCAGCATTGAGGAATTGCAAAAAACAAGAATCATTCATGACGAAACATGCACAATGAACGTAGCACGATAGATACTACATAGTAGTCGGCATATCTTACAAAAGAGATCAGCATAGAGTTCGTTACACAGAGTTCGGTACATAGGCTAAGACATCATAGGCGGCACACAGGCTCGCGGCGAATGCATCTAACACTAATAAGCAAGTCTACGTCAGTCCCATGCGGTACTGCGGAGGTAGGTGTAGCCCGACAGCTGGTAGTGACGCGAAGGGAAGACCTCCACGCGAGTAGCCTGGGGTCCGCGGATACTCTGGTGCGGAACCCGATGCGCAGGTGGCAGGAGAGGGCCCAGTGCAGGCGAGTAGCCTCCCACATCTGGCCAGCCGACGCCCTGGGGCATCACGGTCCTGGCTGGGTAGATAGCAGAACGCGACAGCTCCCCAGATCCGACGAAGGGGTGCAACATCGTCAGAGCACGGTAGAGGTGCTGACGAGTGGTGTACAACTCGTGGCGAAGAGCTCGGTTAGCTCGATCCAGCCCATCAGCATGCAGAACCAGGTTCTGATGGTAGAAGGGCTCTCGGGTGACAGTGGAGTAGGCAGCAGTGTAGTAACCCTCCGCACCAACATCGGATGCGATAGCAATGTGCCTGAAGGGGGAGGTGTCCAACTCCTGATACTCGCCACGGAGACGTGTCAGAGCAGCATAAGCAACATCGTGGACCGCCATATCGATAGTCACTCCAACACCATGAGCAGTGTGCAGCACGGTAGTGGAGTCATACTCTCGAGAGTAGAGGTGGACGATGGCACGGTACTGCTCCTGGTTGAAGTCCTGGTACTCCTCATAGACGGTGTACTCAGGGTGCCAACGATAACCCAGATAGGTCATCATCTCAGCCAACACAGCAGGTGATCCTGAGGCACCAATGGCCGTCGTGTGGCGCACGACCTGCCTCGTGGGTTCCATCTGAAAACACAGATGTTTTCACTGGAGTCAAATGACAATGTGGATAATGTTCAAATACATTTCTAAAGAATAACTAGGGCTTATCCAACTTTGGGGTGAATGTCGTAACAGGATCCTAGTGTCAGAGTTAGTAAATTCGTTTAACCCGAGTAGAAGAGCGTTCAGAGTCCCAGAGTAAAGGTCGAGGAGTAAAAGATCCTAGCACCACCCGATGGCGACGTGGGCCCGTAAGGCACACAGCCAAGTTAGTAAAAGTTTTTGCAATGTCTAGACTCGACTTCGGCCAAGGAGTGTGGAAGGGGGGTTCCTACAGGCAGTCGGCTCTGATACCAACTTGTGACGCCCCCGATTCAACCGTACACTAATCATGCACGCAAATGTGTACGATCAAGATCAAGGACTCACGGGAAGATATCACAACGCAACTCTACAAATAAAATAAGTCATACAAGCATCATATTACAAGCCAGGGGCCTCGAGGGCTCGAATACAAGAGCTCGATCATAGACGAGTCAGCGGAAGCAACAATATCTGAGTACAGACATAAGTTAAACAAGTTTGCCTTAAGAAGGCTAGCACAAACTGGGATACAGATCGAAAGAGGCGAAGGCCTCCTGCCTGGGATCCTCCTAACTACTCCTGGTCGTCGTCAGCAGGCATCACATAGTAGTAGGCACCTCCGGTGTAGTAGGCGTCGTCATCGAAGGTGGCGTCTGGCTCCTGGGATCCAACATCTGGTTGCGACAACCAGGTAGAAGGGATAGGGGGAAAAGAGGGAGAAAGCAACCGTGAGTACTCATCCAAAGTACTCGCAAGCAAGAAGCTACACTACATATGCATGGGTAAATGTGTAAAGGGCCATTTCGGTGGACTGAACTGCAGAAAGCCAGAATAAGAGGGGGATAGCTAATCCTTTCGAGGACTACGCTTCTGGCAGCCTCCGTCTTGCAGCATGTAGAAGAGAGTAGACTGAAGACCTCCAAGTAGCATCGCATAGCATAATCCTAACCGATGATCCTCCCCTCGTCGCCCTGTGAGAGAGCGATCACCTGTTGTATCTGGCACTTGGAAGGGTGTGTTTTATTTAGTACCCGGTTCTAGTTGTCATAAGGCCAAGGTACAACTCCAAGTCGTCCTGTTACCGAAGATCACGGCTATTCGAATAGATTAACTTCCCTGCAGGGGTGCACCACATACCCCAACACGCTCGATCCCATTTGGCCGGACACACTTTCCTGGGTCATGCCCGGCCTCGGAAGATCAACACGTCGCAGCCCCACCTAGACCAACAGAGAGGTCAGCACGCCGGTCTAAACCTAAGCGCCCAGGGGTCTGGGCCCATCGCCCTTAGCACACCTGCACGTTGCGTGGGCGGCCGGAAGCAGACCTAGCCTAGTGGCGTTCCAGTCCAATCCAGCGCGCGCCGCTCCGTCGTTGACGTCAAGAAGGCTTCGGCTGATACCACGACGCCGGGATACCCATAACTACTCCCGCGTAGATGGTTAGTGCGTATAGACCAAATGGCCAGACTCAGATCAAATACCCAGATCTCGTTAAGCGTGTTAAGTATCCGCGAACGCCGACCAGGGCCAGGCCCACCTCTCTCCTAGGTGGTCGGAACCTGTCCTGCCGCTCCGCCTCAAAACTCCACTCGCGGGTGCTCCTCAAGCCGACCCTTCTTTAGTCACCACATGTATCATGTATAAAGTATATAGTATTTACCCGTGATCAACTCCCGAGTGATCACGGCCCGATAGTATAGCATGGCAGACGGACAAGGATGTAGGGCCACTGATGATAAACTAGCATCCTATACTAAGCATTAGGAGTGCAGGTAAAGGTAACAACAATAGTAGCAAGGACAGGCTATGCATCAGTATAGGATTAACGGGAAACAATAACATGCTACACTACTCTAATGCAAGCAGTAAGAGAAGAGTACGCGATATCTGGTGATCAAAAAGGGGGGGGCTTGCCTGGTTGCTCTGGCAAGAGAGAGGGGTCGTCAACTCCGTAGTCGTACGGGGTAGCAGCGGCGTCGGTCTCGGTGTCTAGAGAGAGAAGAGGGGGAAGAAACAATAAATATAATGCAAGCATATGCATAGTGATGCATGACAAGACAAGTTACGGCGTTAGAGGTGCCCTAACGCGGTAGTAGGTGATACCGGTGAAGGGGGATAACATCCGGGAAAGTATCCCCGGTGTTTCGCGTTTTCGGACAGAGGAGCCGGAGGGGGAAAGTTGCGAGTTTGATAGGTTAGAGGGGTGTGGCGGACGAACGGGTTGCGTATCCGGATTCGTCTCGTCGTTCTGAGCAACTTTCATGTTGAAAATATTTTAATCCGAGTTACGGATTAAAAGATATGATTTTCTAAAGATTTTATTAATTTCTGAAATTTAATTAATTATTTAATTTAATTCGAAAATGGATTTATGACATCAGCATGACGTCATGCTGACGTCAGCAGTCAACAGAGTTGACTTGGTCAACCTGACATGCGGGTCCAGTGGGACCCACCTGTCATTCTCTGTTAAGTTTAATTACAGATTAGTTAATCTAATTAGTGATTAGGTTAATCTAATCAGGATTAGTTAACTTAATTAATCACTTAATTAATTAATTAATTAATTTTATTATTATTATATATACAATTTTTTTTATCCTTTTGTTTTTTTTTGTTTTTTTTTATTCGTTCTGGAGGCGGGGCCCTCCTGTCATTGGCCCAGAGGGGCCATAGCGGGTCGGGCGTGCGGGCGCGGCTGCGGGCGAAGCCGCAGCCCGCCCAAGAGCGAGTCGCAGCAGGAGCAGGGCCGAGGGGCGCGGCTGGTGCAGCCGGTCGGCGGCGGCGGCAGCAGAAGGGCCGAGGGGCCATGGCGAGCAGCACCAGCAGTGCGGCTCGGAGGGGGATGGGAGTAGGGCGACGTGCGGACGGCGCAACGCGAGCGAGCAGCGCCGCGGCAGAGCGAGGCGGGGCTCGGGCGCGCATGCGCGGGGGTACGTCGGGCGCGGCGAGGCCAAGAGGGCGCGGGCCGGCGCGGGGGCACGCGCGAGCGGTGCGGCGGGCGAGCCGGGAGGCGCGGGCGCGCGCCTGGGCGCAGGGGGACGTCGGCGCGAGGCAGACGGCGGGGGGGGGGGCAGCGGGGAGCGCGGTCGCGGCGAGCACGCATCGGGCGCGACCAAGTGCGGGACAGAGAGGAGGGGAGGCTTGCCGGAGCGCGGGTGAGCAGGGAGGAGGAGGAGAGGTGCTCACGGGGATGGGCGCGTAGGGTCTAGGAAGGGGGGATTGAGGAGGAGGGCGGAGACGACGGCATCGAGGAGTCGGGGAGGACCGGCGAGGTGATCCTCCGGGCGGCGGTGACGTGGTTCCGGCGAGGAGGCGGTCGAGGCGGCGAGGTGTGGTCCGGCGGGGGAGGTTCCTGGCGGCGGGACGGCGTCGAGCGGCGACGGCGGGCCGTCCACGGGCGCTGGGGACGGCGGGTCCGAGGCGCGCGGCGTGCGGTTGAGGTGGCCGGCGCGGTCCAGGCGGCGTGGGGCGCAGGGGAGTGCGGGAGGGGCGGCGTCGGCGTCGGGCCCGATCCCGATTGGATAGGGGGGAGAGGGAGAAAGCGAGTGGGGGGGGCGAGTGGGTGGCTGTCGGTTAGGGTTTGGGGGAGGGAGTGGATAAGGAGGGGGGTAGCGGGCCAGCCGGCTGGGCCTGGGGGTTGGCCCAGTTGGGCCACGGCCCAGGGGGGGTTTTCTCCTTTTTTTGGTTTTGTTTCCTGTTTTCCTTTTCTTTATTTCCTCTTCTGTTTTAAATCAAGTTAAATTATTTAGGCATTTTATAAAAATGTATTTGCTTCATTATAATTACCCTGGCATTTAACTGCACACTCCGAACATTTTAGTTTAACATTTTGAAACTTTTATAATTTAACTTTATTTTAATGTTTGAATTTGACTCGGTTTTGGCCTAACGGTAGATTATCAATAGTAACCGGGGTGACGTGGCATGATTATCGTTGGATTACTGTAGCTTGATTACCCGGGCGTTACATTTTCAAAGAACCAACATCAAGAGAAATTCTATCCATGTTCCTAGCCAAATCATCAATCTTAAGCAATTTTTCTTCAACCAAAGCATTGAAACTCTTTTGCAAAATCATAAATTCTTTAACACTATTCTCAAAATCAGAGGACATATTATTATAAGTTCCATAAGAATTGTTGTAGGAATTACCATAATTATTAAAGGAATTACTAGGAAACAACCTAGGATTAAAATTACCTCTATACATGTCATTACCAAAATTGTTCCTACCAACAAAATTCACATCCATAGATTCATTATTACTTTCAATAAAAGTAGACAAAGGCATATCATTAGGATCAATAGGACCTTGCTAGCAAATAATTTCATAAGTTCATCCATCTTTCCACTCAAAACATTAATCTCTTCAATCGCATGCACTTTTTTTACTAGAAGAAGATCTTTCGATATGCCATTGCGAATAATTAAGCATAATGTTATCTAGGAGTTTAGTAGCTTCTACCAAAGTGATTTCCATAAAAGTTCCTCCCGCGGCCGAATCTAAAAGATCTCTAGAAGCAGAATTCAATCCGACATAAAAAATTTGTATAATCATCCACAAATTCAAACCATGAGTAGGGCAATTTCATATCATCAATTTCATCCTCTCCCAAGATTGTGCAACATGTTCATGATCAAGTTGTGTTGGGAATATAACTTTCAGGTATGACCTGCCCAGGAGGGGCCGAGTCAACCCTAATGGCGGATTGTTAAGAGAAGCCCAGTAATACTCAAGGTGATAGTTTATTAAGAATTGTAGAAGGCCTAAGCCCAGAGGCGGCTTAAGGCCCAATATTGTAAACTGCCATATGTAAAGAAAGACTTGTAAAGGAAGGCATATAAAAGAAGTCACCAAGCCGGACACGTTTTATGAGCCGGCCGGGACTCTGTAGGCCACCAGGCGTCAACCCATGTATATAAGGGGACGACCCGGCGACGGCTTAGGACAAGAAACAACAGATTGATATCCAAGCTAGCGAATTCGCTCCTTGGTCATCTAAACCTAGCAATACAACATCAACTGGACTAGGCCTTACCTTCACCGTAAGGGGCTGAACCAGTATAAACCTCTCGTGTCCTTTGTCTCGATTAACCGCTTTAAGCTTCCTTGTTGCGATGGCCCTACGACTAAGTCCTTTCGCTAGGACATCTGCCGTGACAATTCCATGACAGTTGGTGCCCACCGTGGGGCCAGTGCATGGTGGATTCGAGTTCTTGAAGGGCAACTTCGAAGGGCTCAAGGGATACGCTGTGGGCCGGATGACCAAGATCGTCGCGGCAAGCTCTACATCGACGATGAAGGCTGAGGCACCAAGGCCGGCTCGACTGAGTACGGGTACCGGGTCCCCTTCGGCGGAATCCATGTCTTCATCAGCCAGATCGGCGAGTCAGGCCCTGAGCCGGACATCTGCACCGACCTCATCGAGACGGCTCAGCAGGCGAGACCCGCCCGGGCTCAACCTGCCGTGCGGCAGGCCTTCGTGGTTTGCATCCATGGAGGATAATTTTCTGAAGGATCGATAGACGGTGGTGAGACGGCCATCTGCTCTAATGGTACGTCGTCTACATGCAAGACAGATTCGTTGTATCAGCTACAAGATGGCGTGCTTGGGGGCTGTTCCGATCGCAGCAGTATTTGGGACCCCTCTGAGCCGCCGAATCGAGCCAGGGTCTTCATGGCTGGCACTCAACCCGGGCAGAATTCTATGGCTGCGGCAGCAATAACCACCGGGTCGACAGCAGCCGGGTCAGGAGACCCCGCGCGCCCCCCGGCTCAGGTACTAATGGACCTCATGGATAAAATGACGGCTCTGTTGACTGCTGTGGGTGAGCCGGCGGATAAGGCTCAGGATGACGCGGAGGTGGCACGACTACGTGAAGAGGTGGCACAAGCCAAGGAAAATTTAGCAGTAGAAGATGTCAGGATGGCTGCGGAGCGGGCGGTTTTGGATGCTCGTGCTTGGCAGCTTCAAGCGGAGCCTTTCCAGCTCTCGGTGGATCTGAATGCGTCAAACGAGGTCATGGGAGAAGACACCAGAAAACTCAGTCACGTCTGCCTCTGACTTACGATCCTAGGAACCTTTTCCACACACCCGGGGCCGGTCCCAGCAACCCACCGGAGGCAAACCGGATCACAACACCCGGGACGGGGGCGCCGGTTCAGCTGAGGGCCATGGAACTGCCCCGTGTGAATACCGCCCCGCCTCATTACACGCCAGTACCACCAGGTCACTTATCTAACCCTTTGGAGAATTTAATTGCTGCGTCGGCTCGTCTGGCGGCTCTCCCAATGGAAGGCGACTCTCCAACGGCGATCGAAACACAAAGGGTCAGAGAACTTCTTCAGACAGCCCTGGCACAGCAGGATGCATACTCTTATAGTCGAGACTGAATCCATTCAACCCCTCGCCCAAGCCGGAGCCCGAGCTATAGCAGTCATATGGACTCAGCGGCTATGTCAAGCAATGCCCAACGCCGTAACCAACCGCACAGACATGCCCCGGCGCAGGACGGAGCCTTTAACTTGGTGGATCAGGAGAGGATCCGTCAGGAGGCTGAGCGGGCGGTTCAACTGGCAGCTGAGCAGGCGGCTCATCAGGCTTTTCCGGTTTATCCAGCAACCTCTGTTGAGGCAGGAGTGGCCACAAGGACAGGAGGTGTCCCTTGCCTGGTGCCGCCTCTACGTAATGATCGCTTGCCAAAAGATTTTAAGGGGCCTCGTAAGGTGCCTAATTACACGGCCGACTTGTAGCCTGGGGCATGGATTGAAAGTTATGAGATGGCGATGGAGCTATTGGAGGTCAGCGATGCAGCAATGGCTAAATATTTCACTATGATGTTGGATGGAACAGCTCGCACTTGGTTGAAAGGGTTGCCACCCAACTCCGTCGGCTCATGGACGGAGTTAAAAGCCCAGTTCATTCAGAACTTCAAGGACACATGTAAGCAACCTATGTCAATCGTGGACTTGACTAACTGTAAGAAAGAGGAAGGTGAGTCCATGACCCATTGGGTGCGCTGGGTCAAGGAGATAATACATTCATCTGATAAGATGGATGCCGGCTCGGCGGTCTTAATGTTGGAGAAAAATTTCCGTTTTGAACCTCTGAAGCAGAAGCTGGGGCGGCTCAAGCGTGATTGTCATGACATGGGCCAGTTGATGGCGGCTCTGGTCAAATAGGCTGATTCAGATAGTACCAAGGATCCCACGTCTGATGAAGAGAAGGCAGGGAAGGGAAAAAAGAACGGAATGGCAAGGGTCACCAACATAACCCGACAAATCAAGGAGGTAATAAATGTAAGGCTGGCGAGTTTGTGGCTAATGCCAGTACACAGGGCAACAACCAACGACGCAAGGGGAGGCCACCTCCTCGGTCAGGCGGGTCAGGTCTCACCCTTGAGCAAGTACTGAATGAACCCTGTCCGAGACATGGCACCCGGGAGAAGCCAGCTACCCATCTGTGGAAGGACTGTATGATCATGAAGGCGTTTAAAAATTCCAACATGTTCGATGGTAACCATGGACCTGGCGGCAGTTCAGGCGGTGGCGGCTTTCATGGCCCGGGCGCCGGCTCAGGCGGAGGCGGTTTTCACGGCCAGGGCCATCCGGGTAACCAAGGTGGTTATAATCAGCAATCCGGCCAAAGTAATCAGCAGCAACATCAGCAGCAGTCCGGGTATCAGAGTAACCCAAAATAGCTGAACAGTGGGTAGTACCACATATTTACCACTAGTTTGTGCAACAGGGACCAGAAACTTCACAAGAGGGATGTTAAGGTTGTTGAGCCGGCGGTTCCACGTTATTTGAGATGGTCAGAACAGCCTATTGTGTGGAGTAGGGAGGATCACCCTCCCCGGGTTGATAATCCGGGTCACTTGGCTTTGGTAGTGGCGCCTCAGGTTGGTGAATATAAGTTTACTAAGGTGCTCATGGACGGAGGCAGTAGCATCAACATCCTCTATTATGAGACGTTCCGTCGCATGGGGTTGACTGACAAGAGTCTTAAACAATCCAACACTGTTTTTCATGGTGTTGTACCTGGTAAGTCGGCATACCCAGTTGGTAAGATTGAGCTGGAAGTAGCCTTTGGGGATGAATACGATTCTAGGGCTGAGAAGTTAACTTTTGAAGTGGTTAAGATCAAAAGCCCATATCATGCCCTGTTTGGACGGCCGGATTATGCCAAGTTCATGGCTCGGCCGTGTTATGTATATCTGCAGCTCAAGATGCCGGGTTATAAAGGCACCATCACAGTACACGGAAGCCGGAAAATAGCCCTGGAATGTGAAGAAGGTGATGCTGCTTATGCTGATTCTGCTTGTGCAATAGAGGAATTAAAGTTTTATAAAGATAATGTTGACCCAGCAGACATGACGTCTTTGAAGAAGCCAACTACGGAGCATGAGCCGGTGTTGAAATTCAAATCAGGGGATGACACCAAGATGGTTGATTTTGTGCCTGGCGACTCATCCAAACAGTTAATTATCAGTGCTAACTTGGATTCAAAATAGGAAAGCGCGCTCATCGAGTTCATCCGTGAGAACCGGGACATCTTTGCATGGAAGCCTTCTGACATGCCGGGTGTACCGAGAGAACTTGCTGATCACACTCTCAATATTGATCCAAAGTTTAAGCCGGTCCGGCAATTT
Organism: Triticum urartu; assembly: GCF_003073215.2. Lineage (NCBI taxonomy): Eukaryota > Viridiplantae > Streptophyta > Magnoliopsida > Poales > Poaceae > Triticum > Triticum urartu. Next base: position 341,083,645 of record NC_053022.1, read on the forward strand.
CTTCGGCGGTTTAATGAGGAAAGGCGCAAGGCTATCGGAGAAGAGGTGGCCCGGCTCTTGGCGGCCGGGTTCAGTGTTGAAGTTTTTCACCCAGAGTGGTTGGCTAACCCGGTGCTTCTGCTTAAAAAGAACATCACCTGGCGCATGTGTGTGGATTACACAGATTTGAACAAAGCTTGTTCGGCTGACCCTTTTTCTCTCCCTCGCATTGATGAAATCATTGATGCTACGACGGGTTGTGAGCGTTTGAGTTTTTTGGATGCTTACTCTGGTTATCATCAGATCGAGATGGCAGTTAAGGACCAGGAGAAGACAACTTTCATCACTCTGTTTGGAGCCTTCTGCTATGTGTCTATGCCTTTTGGGCTTAAGAGTGCCCAGACGACTTATCAGCAGTGTGTACAGAATTGCCTTCATAAACAGATTGGATGTAATGTTCATGCTTATGTGGATGACATAGTGGTGAAATCCAGAGAGAAGGAAACCTTGGTAGTTGATCTGAAGGAAACCTTTGATAACCTCCGAGCCTACAAGATGATGCTTAACCCGGCCAAGTGTGTTTTTGGAGTCCCAGCTGGCAAGCTCTTGGGTTTTTTGGTGTCTAACAGAGGCACTGAGGCTAACTCGGAGAAAATTAAGGCAATCACATCTTTGGCTAAACCGGTGTGCATCAATGACGTTCAGCGGCTGGCGGGCCGTGTTGCAGCTTTTAGCCGGTTTATAAGCCGGTTGGGTGAGAAGGCTATGCCATTGTATGAAATAATGAAAAAAGTAGATGACTTTGTCTGGAGTGACACTGCCAACTCTGCCTTTGAGGATCTGAAGAGACAGCTCGCTGAGCCGCCAGTTCTTGCTGCTCCTGTTGAGAAGGAGCCATTGTTGTTATATGTGGCTGCTAACTCACGTGCTGTCAGTGTGGCTATTGTGGTGGAGCGCAAGGAAATTGGCAAGGAACATCTGGTTCAGCGGCGGTTTACTATGTCAGTGAGGTGCTCATTGAATATAAGCAAAGGTACCCACATTGGCAAAGCTTGTTTATGGGGTATTCATGGCAAGATGGAAGCTCAAGCATTACTTTCAGGGTCACCCTATCGCTGTGGTTAGCTCCGCTCCGTTAGGAGATATTATTCAAAATAGAGAAGCCACAGGACGAGTCGCCAAGTGGGCCATTGAACTTGGGTCTCATGGTTTAAAGTATGTGCCACGTACTGCGATCAAATCTTAAGCGTTGGTCGATTTTATTAACGATTGGACAGAGTCACAGACACCTGAAGAAAAGCCAGACAACACATATTGGACGATTCATTTTGATGGGTCCAGACAGTTGGAAGGCTCGGGGGCTGGAGTTGTTTTAACTTCTCCTTGAGGTGACAAGTTTTTTTATGTGTTGCGATTGATGTTTCCTTGTAGTAACAACGCGGCAGAATATGAAGCCTTGCTCCATGGTCTTCGAATGGCTAAAGAGATGAGTCTGAGCCGGGTACAGTGCCTTGGCGACTCAGATTTGGTGGCTCAACAGGTGTCAGGCAAGTGGGATTCCAAGGACCCTCTCATGGCGGCTTATCATCGAGAGGTAGATGTTGTGGCTGGACACTTCAATGGGTATCAGGTGGAACACATTGATCACAGAAAGAACGAAGCGGCGGATGCCTTAAGCCGGTTGGGATCTCAGCGTAAGCGGGTGCCACCTAACACCTTTTTAGATGTTTTACATAACCCTTCTGTCAAGTTGCCTATAGAGGAAGACTTGGCTGTTCCTGACCCGGAGGCCCAGTTGGTGGCGGCTTTGTTGGGGAACATAGTAATTTCAAAAAAATTCCTACGCACACGCAGGATCATGGTGATGCATAGCAACGAGAGGGGAGAGTGTCGTCCACGTACCCTCGTAGACCATTAAGTGATACGTCCATTTTGCATCATGCTTTTATATCTTGCATTATGGGCTGTTATTACACATTATGTCACAATACTTATGCCAATTCTATCTTATTTTACAAGGTTTACATAAAGAGGGAGAATGCCGGCAGCTGGGATTCTGGGCTGGAAAAGGAGAAAATATTAGAGACCTATTCTGCACAGCTCCAAAAGTCCTAAAACTTCACGGAAGACGTTTTTAGAATATATGAAAATATTGAGCACAAGAAGTTCACCAGGGGGCCACACCCTGCCCACGAGGGTGGGGGGCGCGCCCTACCCCCTGGGCGCGCCCCTACCTCGTGGGCCCCCTGGTGGCCCTCCGGTGGCCATCTTCTGCTATATGGAGTCTTTCGATGAGGAAAAAATCATAAGCCATCTCCTCGGACGAAACTCCGCCGCCACGAGGCGGAACCTTGGCGGATCCAATCTAGGGCTCCGGCAGAGCCGTTTTGCCGGGGAAACTTCCCTCCAGGAGGGGGAAATCATCGCCATCGTCATCACCAACGCTCCTCTCATCGGGAGAGGGCAATCTCCATCAACATCTTCACCAGCACCATCTCCTCTCAAAACCCTAGTTCATCTCTTGTATCCAATTCTTGTCTCCAAGTTCGGGATTGGTACTAGTAGGTTGCTAGTAGTGTTAATTACTCCTTGTAGTTGATGCTAGTTGGTTTATTTGGTGGAAGATCATATGTTCAGATCCTATATGCATATTAATACCCCTCTGATTATGAACATGAATATGCTTTGTGAGTAGTTACGTTTGTTCCTGAGGACATGGGAGAAGTCTTGCTATTAGTAGTCATGTGAATTTGGTATTCATTCGATATTTTGATGAGATGTATGTTGTCTATCCTCTAGTGGTGTTATGTGAACGTCGACTACATAACACTTCACCATTATTTGGGCCTAGAGGAAGGCATTGGGAAGTAATAAGTAGATGATGGGTTGCTAGAGTGACAGAAGCTTAAACCCTAGTTTATGCGTTGCTTCGTAAGGGGCTGATTTGGATCCATATGTTTCATGCTATGGTTAGGTTTACCTTAATACTTTTGTTGTAGTTGCGGATGCTTGCAATAGAGGTTAATCATAAGTGGGATGCTTGTCCAAGTAAGGACAGTACCCAAGCACCGGTCCACCCACATACCAAATTATCAAAATACCGAACGCGAATCATATGAACGTGATGAAAACTAGCTTGAAGATATTCCCATGTGTCCTCGGGAGCGCTTTTCTCTATATAAGTGTGACAGCCTGGGTTTTGCCCCTTCTTATTTGCTTGATTTTCATTTGAATTTTTTTGAAACTTGGAGTTTCTGAATCTTTTCATATGGACTTCAACACTTGGGTATCCTTGGCTTTCACCCAAGTGCTTCACTTCCCTCCTAAATCATTATTTCACTTCTGACCCACCCCAAAAATGATCTTTGGAATATTTTTCTTAAAAGAAAAATATTCATTTTCTCTCCAAAACCCTAAGCCAGATATGTTTGCTTCAAAGCAACCCCAATTTTTATGGCTCAGAAAAATCTGAGATAATTCACAAATATTCTGTGAACCCTAGTGCACCTTCCTGAGAAAAAATATTTCATCACTTTTTGGAATATTTTTGCTACAGAAAATCTTTTCTATTCTGAACAGAAATGGTGGTTTCTACGCCAACTACCATTTTACTTGCTCCATTTGACCTGAAATTTCTTGTGCATCTTTACCATAGTAACTTATCACTAGCCTCCAAAGCATAGATTGAAACTCCAAGCCATTTGACCACAGTAACATCACAAAGTTACTGACCAGAAACTTACTTGGTGTGTGAAAACTTCTCTACTGCACCTGGATCCAAACCAAATCGTGGTAACACTCAAAACTACCACGAACAACATGCCAGACATTGAGTTTTTGCTTAGATCGACCTGATGTCATAGTTCACGCGGTGACCGCGTTCGTCCAGGCGTGCTGACATGCAGCCGACGCGCTCTGCGATGCACCCGAGCATCTGTTGCTCGCGTGCTCGCTTCCCCGCCTGCCCAACCATGCCAAACCTCGCCACCATCATTGTATCAATGCTCTTAACTCCTCCCTGGCGCTCGCCGATGCCAGAGCTCGCCAGAGCGAGCACGGGCAAGGTCCGGCCAGCCAAACAGTGCGGAGCGCACTGTGCTCGTCGCCACCCTCTTGATCCTGTGCTCATCTCCGCCCGCCCATAGTGGCCGCGTGACCTCCGTCACCTTCTCCCCCTCTCACTTACACCGCTCATCGCCGGGCGCCGTGGACAGGTGTCCACCAGCGGAGCCCGAAGCACCCTCGCCGCTCGCCTATATATAGAGCCCTCCCCAGCCTCCTCGAGCACCATCCAACACTCACACACACCCCATGATCGAGTAGGAAGCCGGAGCCCGGCCGGGCAGGCCTCGGGTCGCCGTCCCCGTGCTTGAGCTCACCGGCGATCCCCTCTGGTCACCGCGGTAGCTCCAACTCCTTCCAGGCCTGGGCGACCCCTCCAGGGCCTCCGCCTCTCTCCGGTGAGGCCGTCTCGCCCGCTTGGAGCCCCTGGAGTGGCCTCTGCTCACCGTGTTCCTCAACTCCGGCGACCTCCACGTTTTGCCTCCGCTTGCGAGGTTGATTCCAACGCCGTCCGACCGCCCCTAGCTATGCTATGGGTACGGGCAGGTGCGCCTCAACCCCCTCCTGCCATCCCTCCCTCTCATTTGGGCCATGGATCCCTCGTCGCCAGCGAGAGCTCCGGCGAAGCCGCGGCCCCCTCTGCTTCCCTCTCCCTCTTTCCCCACCTGACTAGCGGGGCCCGCTAGTCAGCCACTCAGTACGCGCGCGAAGCGGTACGAGTGGTGGCGCCCCTGGGCTTTACGCCTTCGACGTCACCCCCCAGTCTATTTCAAATTCATTTGAATTTAAAGAACACTTCAAACAGTCATAACTCTTCAAACATAAGTCCAAATGAATTGATTCTTTTTGCATTGTGTTCTTTGATAAGAAATCTAGCAGCTCACCAAAGATGAGATTTTTCTAAGCTATCTAGAATTTCTGGTGATTTTTAGAAGTGTTCTTGATATTTTCTTATTGTGTTTAAAACCATTTTCAGAAGGTGAAGCTTGTCTTGAGGATCACCAGGAGGCTTGTGAACCTCATCTGTACTAAGGCAAGCCACAGCAACATTTTCATGGTGCCATTTCAATATTTGTGATTTTCTTACTTGGATGAAAGGATTAATCCATGCATTTAAATGATTATGGAGTTATTTATATTCTGTTAAATATTGCTTAGTTGTTATGCTTGAGTTACATAATGGTTGAAACTAGTTTAGTGGATAAAGCAAGTTAAGATTTATTTGAGGTGATGTTAGAAATAATTTTGTTATGTATGTTAGCAATTATTTAAAGCTATGTTTTTCCCTCTTAGATTGGTAAAAATTTGTTAGAAAATGTTCTGGTATATACTTGTTTAATCATATTATTTGTCTTACAGAATGTTTGAACCCAACTTAGTGATAAAGAAAGTAAGAGTTGTTGATAATGAAATCTTTTTGACAAGCATATGAGAAATTCATCAGAGTTACTTTCTTGCGTAAGAAGTTAATAAAACTTGTGGAAAAATATTTTGGTTAAGTTGTGAGTCATTTGAGCAAGTAGAGTAAATTGAGTTGTTGACGTTATGCTTGGTGTGTATAAGGATGACATCGATCATTTTATCATTATATGATGCATGTGTTATTTTGCATTTCATGGCATGCTATGACACCGGTCATTTTTTAGTTAAACCTGAATATAACTCAACTTGAATATACCGTTGACTGGGTCATGGTGCCACTGAATCGAGTTTCCTTCCAGTGAAACCACATTTGCCTTTGTGGGAAGGCCTTGATTCGGTCCATTGACACAGCCTCTGGTCGGTGCCTCCATCTAGGGAAGGTTATGTCGTGATTGCCCTGGCCCGGTGAGCAGACATAATCTCGAGTCCCCGAGTGGGAGTGTCCCCGAGTGGGAGTGTTTTGATCACGACGGTGGTCGGGGTGTCTTTGGTAGACACGGGGCCACCCAGGACCAGCCCGTTGGGGGATTTGGGTCGGAGTGGCCGGGAGAGTGCTGTGGCAATGGAGGGGTTTTGTTGGAATGCCGTTGGTCCACCCGAATGGGAGTGCGATGCCATGGGTTCCGTGGTGTGGGTATAGTGTGCTACCTCTGCAGAGTGTGTAATCTATCGATAGCCGAGTCCACGGTTACGGACACCTCGTAGTAGGTCCCACCATGAGTCAATTGTTTAATAAAAATTGCACACTAAGTGATGAAATTTTCATTGTTGATGGATGGCAGAAAGGCCATCGAGGCATTTGGGACCAAATGATGGTCGTGGTTGTGATCGCCGTAAGGATCATAAGTTGTTCTTGAGAAAGACCACTTTGGTGGTGTGTTCTGACCACTTTGGTGGTGTGTTTGTGATCTGACCACTTTGGTGGTGTGTTTGTGATCCAAAGATGATCACGGTTGGTAAGCTGTCCCGAGGGACGTTCGAGCATGAGCACAACATGTTGGCATATAGTGTTGCACTTTTAATAATTGGTTAAATATCATGATATTGTTTGTCATTATGATGATGCCTGTTGTGAGCCTTCAAGTACATTCAATGTACTGACCTGGCGTGTCATGCCAGATTCAGGAAAGTATCACTGGAGGAGAGCGCTGTCCGAGTTTAGATCGTGCCCACATCGGTGTCCCTGTGATATGGAGCTTCCGCCGCGACGTTATTCCGCAGCCACGTAGTTGTTCGGATCGAGGCCCGTTTATGTTCACTAAATAATGTACATATTGTTCAGCCGCACCGAGTGTGCCGCTTGGCCTCGACAACTGTTGTAATGTAACTCTGTTCTGCTAGCATCAATAAAGCGATTGTTATTCTGTACCAAGATGTTGTGCGTTGCCAGAAGACATGGTCTTTGGGCTGGCAATGTATGGTAAACCGGTCGCTCTGAGCCGGGGTGCCACAATGCTTGGTATCAAAGCCGCGCTGACTGTAGGCCACGCTAGGCTACGACACACTAGATACGAGTTTTAGTTGAGTGCCGGTAGTAATTTGTGCTGATTATTGAGTTGCATGCATTCGGTTTATATATATATATTTATGCTAACCTGCTAATGGTTGTGGGTGTAGATGGCTCCGGTGCCGTATCCGTGCCAGTTGCAGTTGATGCCGTACACGTCACCGCACCTCCTTCGCAACATGTGGCGTCGGCTGTATCCTCTCGGAGACGACCCAGTCTATCATATGTACCGGGAGTATCTAGCTGATTCAGTATATGAGTATCACGCAGTGGTCACTCTGCGCACTAGTTCCGATTCCAGCTCTTACACTCGCACTTCTCGGAGAGGTTATGCCTCCACCGCTTATCAGGCTGTCCAGTTTGCTGCATTCGAGGTCCTTGTCGAGCTTCATTACAACGAGGTCCGAATGCAGAACCACCCAGGTTTTTACTACTACCCATCTCTTTACGACAACGGTCGTGTCCGTTTCCCTCTCATTGATCCGGAGTCTGATAGCGTTTCTAGCCACCTTGCTCGTTATATTACTGCTAGCTATCTCATGATCCACGAGCTGGCTCGAGAGTTGACTCGTACTCGTACTGCTTTAGCCACTGCTTTGGTCACTGCTAGATCCGCCACTACTCCATCTTCGCTGGGATTTACCCCTTATGTCCCAGTCAGTTCTAGCTCCCCTATTTCGCCGGTTACTCCCCCGAGTAGCACAGGCATTTCGGCCGCGAACCCTCTCAGCACTTCTGTCGAGTGGGTCTCACTTCTCGCTACCCCTGTAGCCCCGATGCTTCATCCTACCCCTGCCCCTGAGGGAGAGCCCTCGAGGCAGCGCCGTCGTGTTACCTTTAACCCGGAGGTTTTCGTTAACCACGTCAGTTCGGGATCCGAGACCACTTTAGGGGAGGACGCCGCAGCACCAGCAGAGCAGTAGTATCTTCGACTATTCGCAGTTGTCTGGATGATGTATGGATGTAGTCATGATGTTTCGTTGCCTGTACGAGAGTAGTGAACCAGTCATGTTGTTTACTTTTCATGTATGAGTCTATGTATAATTATGTTGAGACTTTATTCGTCGTATCTTTCGCTTTTTCTGCTTTCTTCTGGGATTTGTCACTGGTTTTTCCCCAATTTTATTTTTGGGTGTTTCTCATCTCGATTGTGTTGCCTTGGGAAAAATTTACAATAGGATGACGCGGGGAGGCAGCAGTCGCAACGTTTGTGGGGGAACTCCTGTTCGTCGTTCCACGCGACAGGCAAGACAGTCTCCCGAGCCATACGTTCAGCCACCACCTCCACCACCTGATCCTCCCTCCACCGAGCAAATTCTGTGTATGTTTGAAGAGAAAAGAAACAATGGTCTGATTGAGATATTGAGAAGTGTTCAAGCTATGGTTGGACAGAATGGAAATCAGAATGGTCATCATTCAAAGCTGTCAGATTTTCAGAGGACCAGTCCACCCAGTTTTAGTCGGGCTGTTAACCCGTTGGATGCCGACTATTGGTTGCGTACAATGGAGAAAAAGCTTGAGATTGCCCGTACTGAAGGAAATGAGAAAGTTCCATTTGTAACTCATTACCTTGAAGGAGCAGCTGCCATATGGTGGGAAAATACCAAGGCCATGTGGCCGAGTGATGAGGAAATCACCTGGGAGAGATTTAAGGATAAGTTCCGAAAATACCACATCCCTACTAGAGTTATGAAGAACAAGCAACATGAATTTCTCGCACTTGTCCAAGGAAATCAGTCTGTGTTTGAATATCTGCAAAAATTCAATCATTTGGCCTGTTACTCTCTGTATGACGTGGCCACCGAAGAAAGGAAGATTGACAGATTTCTTAGAGGCTTAAATCCACAACTTCGGTGTGCTCTTAGTATGTTTGATTTCACGGATTTCCAAATCCTGGTGGACAAGGCGTTCATTGCTAAACGGGAGCACAAGCTGATATCCGATAATAGGCCTGCTAACGACAACAAGCGCATGTTTGAGTCAAAGAAGGATGGGCCACCTGTGCAAAAGGCTCGTACCTGGCAGCAGACTCAGGTGGAATACATGCCAAATTGGCAACAAAATGTTAAGAAGACCACCACCCAAGTCCAGAATATTGTGACAAATCCAATGCATGAGGAGCGTCAGCATAATAATTCTTGTTTCATTTGCGGCCAGCATGGACATTATGCAAAGCAGTGCCCCAAGAACAACAAGACGAATGCCCTAAGCCGGCCGCAAGTCAATTTTATGGAGTCACGGTCCAACCAGCAAAACTTCACCGGGCACGTGCATCATATCTCCGCCGATGAAGCCCAAGAGAAGCAAGAAGTCGTTATTGGTATGTTTTCTGTTAATGACATACCTGCCATGATTTTATTTGACTCTGGGGCTTCCCATTCTTTTATTTCTTGGAGTTTTGCCGCCCAAAACAATTTTCCTTGCACAATTTTGGGCAAAAATATGCTAGTATAAACCCCGGGATCTATAATAAAAGAGCAATCTGGTCTGCCGTGATCTGGAGATCAATATCAACGGGGTCTGTTTTCCAACATCTCTGATAATCATTGAGTCTGAAAAGTTGGATATTATATTGGGTATGAATTGGTTGACAAATATCGAGTTTGCATAAACTGCGCAGCCCGAGAAGTTAATCTGACCAGTCTGGATGGGCAGCTCATAAAATTCTATGCTCGCAAGAATATACCCAAGCCAGAATTAGTGTGCACTGCTGTGGTTGAATTGTGTAGCGACCCGACCCGAATGGATCAAGTCTACTGTGCTCCGGTGTCATCCCTGGATCAGTAATGCTGACACCACACAGTACTTCGAAGGATTTATAGCAGAGTGGCAATCACACACTTATTACATCAATGTCTCAAAAGAGGACTTATTACAATAAATATGGCTTAAGGCCATCTAATAACGATAACAGCGGAAGACTCGAAAGATAAATGGGTCCATCAACTCCAACGGTATCACTGAGTATAGAACCACGACCTAAAAGCACCTTACTCGTCGTCTGAAAAGTCTGCAACATGAAAGTTGCAGCCCGAAAACGGGTCAGCACATGGAATATGCTGGCAATGTAACACATAGAGAGTAATGGAATGAAACAGCTATACTACATGCATATATGGCTGGTGGAAAGCTCTATGGTTACAGTTTTGCGTAAAGCCAGTTTTTCCCTACTACAAAGGAATAAATTTATTTAACTATCATGGTAGTTGTTAAACATCGAGAATGGTTGACAGCATTCCGATCCCAATTAAGTAGTTAAAACCCCAACAACATTAATTAGAAGTAACGTGATGAGATTCACATGATATTCAAGTACTAGATACTCAAGTTGTCCATAACCGGGGACATGGCTAATCATGATTAGTTTGTTACACTCTGCAGAGGTTTGCGCACTTTTCCCCACAAGACTCGATCGCCTCCGTTTGGTTTCTCGCACTACATGGTGTTTGAGAAGACGGATGACCGAGACATAGTCTTTCAGAAGCGCTAGCACCTTACGATCGGGTAGACCGTACCACCTACATCCCCTACATCTGCTAGTCTACCCTGCAAGAGTTCGCACGACTTAGTCAACTATGCCAGAGCCCATAATGGCTTGTGGCTGCACACGGAAGTTACTAGCATGAATGATCTTATGATCCCTTTGAGCCTGGGTGGCGGTCCGAAATAAAAACAGGCAAGTCCTGATAGACATCAGGTGCCTCAATCCACCCAGATGTGTGTTTAAGTTGCCACCTTAGTTAAACCATTAAAATTAACAAACTCACATCTGTCATGGATATCACTCACCCAATCCACGTCTACTAGCATAGCATGGCATAATAAGCAAACGTAGAAGTAACTCCCAAAGGTTTCATAATAACCAGGTAATAGGTACTACCTCATCTACTTCCCATCCCACAATTTAATTAGATCCTAATCATGCAATGTGAGAGGATTGATCTAATGCAATAAAACAAGGGTTGTAGAAAAGGTATGATCAAAGTGTTACTTGCCTTGCTGATGATCCGCGAGACCTAGGGTTTTGAAGTAACAAACGGCGCAATCCGGGTGATCTATCGCAGACAAACAACAAGCACACAATAAGTACTCATCTAATGAACAGGTAAAACTCGAACAAGAGAACGAACCAGAAAGTTCAACTTAAGAACTCCGGTTGCAAAGAAAGAAAGAACTGAACAAAGAAACGGAAAAACAAACGGCGGAAGAAAGCAACTCGGTTCTAGCAAGTTGAAACTAGGTCAAATTTTACTGTAGCAAAGGCTTGTTCAAGTTGATTAGACAGAACGGCAGTTTCGAGACGAAACTCCAGGCGCTTGAATCACCTAATTCCGATAAACGAGCGGGAAGAAAGACTAGAACGAAGATCAGATCTGGGATCGCGATCGCGGAATAAATCCGACGAAAAGAAAGAGATGAACGGTTAAATGAACGGGCGTCGTTAACCGGGAAAAATCAGTGATCACGTTCGTTGAGACGAACGGTACGAAATAAGAACGAAAACCGATCTAGGGTTTTCGGAAAAGAAACCGAAAAGAAAAACCGGAAAGAAAACGGAGAAGAAACGGAACGGTTCTTTTAAGAAAAACCGAACCGGTGAAAAGAAGAGGCGGCGCGGCTACCTCGGGAGGCGGGGCTCCGGGCGGCGGCTTAGGGCGGTGGCGGCGGCTTAAGGCAGCGGCGGCGGCTTAAGGCGGCGGCGGCGGCTTGGGGCTTGGGGTGGTGTGGGGAGAGGGGGGGGTTATGGGGTATTTATATAGGTGGGGGGGGTTTCTTGGGGGAGGGGGCAAGCAATAGGAGGGGGGTTAGAGTCCTACTAGGACTCGGCCTAGGGGCGGCGCAAGGCAGGCGGCGGGGCTGGCGGCTGTGGCGGCTGGCTGGGCCTTGGCCCGGCTGGCCTGGCGCGCGGGGGCTGCTCCCTTTTTTTTAATCGGTTTCGCGCGCAGAAAAACAAAGAAAAGAAAAACTAAACGAACTCCAAAATTTCTAAAGTAAATTTTCCCCGACTCCTACAAATGAGTCGAACAAAATGAACTTTTCTCTAGGCCTAAAATGCAATTTTTGAAAACGCGCATTTTTCCCTATCCAAATAAAAGCAAACAAAACTCCGGCAAAACCAAAACTTGACTTATTCATTAAATCTTCATTTTTCCTAACTTTGGGAAAGTCATATTATTCCTTCTCTCATATTTTTGATATTGGAAAAATAATTGAAGATGAAATAAATAAATCAAATGATCCTCTATTCAAATTTGAGAAAACTCTCAAATATGAAAATAACGAAATCTCCAACTCTCTCCGAAGGTCCTTGAGTTGCGTGAAATTTCTAGGATCGACCAAAATGCAAGAAAATATGCTATGCATGATGATCTAATGTATAACATTCCAAATTGCAAATTTGGGATGTTACAAATTGGGATTTATTCCTGTAGTCAGTGAGTACCCTGATGTGTTTCCAGAAGAACTGCCAGACATGCCACCAGATCGGGAACTGGAGTTTGCCATAGATCTTGTGCCCGGAACCGCACCATTATACAAGAAGTATTACCGGATGCCCTCATCAGAATTAGTGGAGCTAAAGAAACAGCTTGACGAATTACTCCAGAAAGGTTATATTCGTCCCAGCTCTTCACCGTGGGGATCACCTACAATTTTCGTCGGCAAAAAGGATGGTAGTCTCCGTATGTGCATAGATTACCGGCAACTGAATGAGGTCACCATCAAAAATAAATACCCGCTGCCAAGGATTGATGATCTATTTAATCAGCTCAGTGGGGCTAAGGTATTCTCTAAAATCGATTTACGAACCGGATATCATCAGCTCAAGATTAAAAAGGAAGATATTCCTAAGACCGCATTCACTACTCGGTACGGTCTTTAGGAATATACCGTGATGTCCTTTAGTCTCACCAATGCCCCTACTTTCTTCATGCATATGATGAACAAAGTATTTATGGACTTCCTCGACAAATTCGTGGTAGTCTTCATCGATGACATCCTCATTTACTCCAAGGGTGAAGAGGAACACAAGGATCACCTCCGAGCAGTACTACAACGGCTTCGCGACCATCAGCTATACGCCAAGTTCAGTAAGTGCGAATTTTGGCTCAAGAAAGTTGGGTTTCTCAGACATGTACTATCCGCCAAAGGTATAGCCGTGGACTCGAGCAAAGTAAAGGATGTGCTCGATTGGGTACCACCCACGACCGTGACACAGATCCGGAGTTTCCTCAGATTAGCTGGGTACTATCGTCATTTTATTGAAGGGTTTTCCAAATTGCCAAACCCATGACGGAGCTGCTTGAAAAGGATACAAAGTTTAAGTGGACAGAGGACTGTGAGAAGAGTTTTAATGAGCTGAAGATACGACTGACAACCGCACCTGTATTGACTCTTCCAGACATTTATCGCAGTTTTGATGTGTATTGCGATGCTTCCAGACAAGGTATTGGTTGCGTATTGATGGAAGATAGCAAGGTAGTAGCATATGCATCGCGACAGCTACGACCTCATGAGGGAAATTATCCTACTCATGATTTGGAATTGGCTGCAGTGGTTCATGCATTAAAAATTTGGAGACACTACCTCATTGGAAAAAGGTGCCAAATTTTTACCGACCACAAAAGCCTCAAGTACATTTTCACTCAGCCAGATTTAAATCTCCGTCAGCGAAGATGGTTAGAGTTGGTCAAGATTATGATCTTGGAATAAATTACCATCCAAGTAAGGCCAACATCGTTGCTGATGCGCTCAGTCGAAAGCCCGTCAGCTTAAATGTCATGAATCATTGCCCACCAAACTCCAAGAGGAGATCGCTCAGCTCAACTTTGTCATCATAGAGGCTGACCTCGCTAATATTTTGGAAGTTACCCCCATACTTGAGATGGAGATCGGCAAGGCCCAGCCAGCTGACACCAACCAACAAAAATGGGCCAAAGGCCAGATGGCAAAGCAGGCCTCTGACTTTTCCAAGGACGAATTCGGTACCCTCTGGTTCCGTGGACGCATTTGTGTGCCAAATCAACCGGATTTGAAGAAGAAAATCCTGTCAGAAGCCCACGAGTCCGCATATTCCATTCACCCGGGAGGTACGAAAATGTATGAGGACCTTAGACAAATATTATGGTGGGATGGTATGAAGAAAGACATTGCTTATTTTGTAGCCTGCTGCGACATATGCAACAAGGTGAAAGCAGATCATCAGAAGCCAGCCGGGCTTCTCCAACCGCTGCCAGTTTCATAGTGGAAATGGGATGATGTTTGCATAGATTTCATCATAGGATTGCCTAGGACTCAGCGAGGCAAGGATGCAATCTGGGTTATAATAGACACCCTGACCAAGGTTGCTCATTTCATTCCAATCAGCACCAGATACAGAGCAGATGAACTTGCACAACTATATGTATCCAGGATCGTCAGTCTGCATGGAGTACCCCGAACTATCACTCCCGACCGAGGTTCTTTGTTTACCTCCGCTTTTTGGTCCCGTCTCCATCGAGCCTTGGGGACAACACTAAAATATAGTACTGCCTATCACCCTCAGACAGATGGACAGACAGAGCGGGTAAATCAAATACTCGAGGATATGTTGCGAGCCTGTGTGCTAGCCAAAGGTGCTAAATGGGAAGACTGCTTGCTGTATGCCGAGTTCTCTTATAACAACAGTTTCCAGACCAGTCTTAAGATGTCACCATACGAAGCTCTATACGGTCGTAAGTGCCGCACTCCTCTAAATTGGTCTCAGACTGGAGATAGTCGTATCTTCAGAATGGATCTCATGCTAGAAGCTGAGAAACATGTTAGGGAAATCCGAGACAGGCTGCAATGGGCCAAATCTCAACAGAAGAGTTATTATGATGCCAAACATCGGCAGGTCAGTTTTGAACCCGGAGAACAAGTATACCTCCGAGTCACTCCTACGAAAGGAGTCAAGAGATTTCAGACTCATGGAAAGCTGGCACCCAGATTCATAGGTCCATTCCCGATTATATCTCGAGTGGGTACGGTTGCATATCAACCGGAACTACCCTCGGAATTGGCAGACATACACAACGTGTTCCATGTTTCGCAACTGAGATGATGCATATCCCCGCCTGAGAAAAGATCTGCAACGGCTGAGATAGAATTGGCAAAAGATTTAACTTATGAAGAAAGTCCATTCAAAATTTTGGATCAAATGGAAAGGGTCACTCGCAGTAAAGTCAGAAAATTTTACAAGGTCCAATGGGAGCATCACACAGAGTCAGAAGCAACTTGGGAGCAGGAAGAATTCCTTAGGGATCAGTATCCAGAGTGGTTTTCCCAAGCAAACGAATCTCGAGGACGAGATTCATTCTAAGTGGGGGAGGTTTGTGACAGCCTGGGTTTTGCCCTTCTTATTTGCTTGATTTTCATTTGAATTTTTTTGAAACTTGGAGTTTCTAAATCTTTTCATATGGACTTCAACACTTGGGCATCCTTGGCTTTCACCCAAGTACTTCACTTCCCTCCTAAATCATTATTTCACTTCTGACCCACCCCAAAAATAATATTTGGAATATTTTTCTTAAAATAAAAATATTCATTTTCTCTCCAAAACCCTAAGCCAGATCTGTTTGCTTCAAAGCAACCCCAATTTTTATGGCTCAGAAAAATCTGAGATAATTCACAAATATTCTGTGAACCCTAGTGCTCCTCCCTAAGCAGAAATATTTCATCACTTTTTGGAATATTTTTGCTACAAAAAATCTTTTCTATTCTCGAGAGAAATGGTGGTTTCTACAGCAACTACCAATTTACTTGCTCCGTTTGACCTGAAATTTCTTATGCATCTTTACCATAGTAACTCATCACTAGCCACCAAAGCACAGCTTCAAACTCCAAGCCATTTGACCACAGTAACATCACAAATTACTGACCAGAAACGTACTTGGTGTGTGAAAACTTCTCTACTGAACCTGGATCCAAACCAAATCGTGGTAACACTCAAAACTACCACGAACAACATGCCAGACATTGAGTTTTTGCTTAGATTGACCTGATGTCATAGTTCACGCGGTGACCGCGTTCGTCCAAGCATGCTGGCATGCAGCCGACGCGCTCTGCGACGCGCCTGAGCCTTTATTGCTTGCATGCTCGCTTCCCCGCCTGCCCAACCATGCCAAACCTCACCACCATCATCGTCTCAATGCTCTTAACTCCTCCCTGGCGCTTACCGACGCTGGAGCTCGCCGCAGCAAG
Organism: Triticum urartu; assembly: GCF_003073215.2. NCBI lineage: Eukaryota > Viridiplantae > Streptophyta > Magnoliopsida > Poales > Poaceae > Triticum > Triticum urartu. The sequence continues at coordinate 341,099,834 of NC_053022.1, forward strand.
CATGGGCAAGGTCCGGCCAGCCCAACAGTGCGGAGCACACTGTTCTCGTCGCCACCCTCTTGATCATGTGCTCGTCTCCGCCCGCCCATAGTGGTCGCGTGACCTCCGTCGCCTTCTCCCCCTCTCACTGACGCCGCTCGTCGCCGGGCGTCGTGGAAAGGTGTCCACCAGCAGAGCCCGAAGCACCCTCGCCGCTCGCCTATATATAGAGCCCTCCCCAGCCTCCTTGAGCACCAGCCAACACTCACACACACCCCACGATCGAGTAGGAAGCCGGAGCCCGGCCGGGCAGGCCTCGGGCCGCCGTCCCCGAGCTCGAGCTCACCGGCGATCCCCTCTGGTCGCCGCGGTAGCTCCAGCTCCTTCCAGTCCTGGGCAACCCCTCCAGGGCCTCCGCCTCTCTCCGGTGAGGTCGTCCCGCCTGCTTGGAGCCCCTGGAGTGGCCTCTGCTCGCCGTCTTCCTCAACTCCGGTGACCTCCACGTTCTGCCTCCGCTTGCGAGGTTGATTCCGACGCCGTCCGACCGCCCTAGCTACGCTACGGGTACGGGCAGGTGCGCCTCAACCCCCTCCTGCCATCCCTCCCTCTCGTTTGGGCCAAGGAGCCCTCGTCGCCGGCGAGTGCTCCAGCGAAGCCGCGGCCCCCTCTGTTTCCCTCTCCCTCTTTCCCACCTGACTAGCGGGGCCCGCTAGTCAGCCACTCAGTACGTGCGTGAAACGGTACGAGTGGTGGCGCACCTGGGCTTTACGCCTTCGGCGTCACCCCCAGTCTATTTCAAATTCATTTGAATTTACAGAACACTTCAAACAGTCCTAACTCTTCAACCATAAGTCCAAATGAATTGATTCTTTTTGCATTGTGTTCTTTGATAAGAAATCTAGCAGCTCACCAAAGATGAGATTTTTCTAAGCTGTCTAGAATTTCTGGAGATTTTTAGAAGTGTTCTTGATATTTTCTTGTTGTGTTTAAAACCATTTTCAGAAGGTGAAGCTTGTCTTGAGGATCACCAGGAGGCTTGTGAACCTCATCTGCACTAAGGCAAGCCACAACAATATTTTCATGGTGCCATTTCAATATTTGTGATTTTCTTACTTGAATGAAAGGATTAATCCATGCATTTAAATGATTATGGAGTTATTTATATTCTGTTAAATATTGGTTAGTTGTTATGCTTGAGTTGCAAAATGGTTGAAACTAGTTTAGTGGATAAAGCAAGTTAAGATTTATTTGAGGTGATTTTAGAAATAATTTTGTCATGTATGTTAGCAATTATTTAAAGCTATGTTTTTCCCTCTTAGATTGGTAAAAATTTGTTAGAAAATGTTCTGGTATATACTTGTTTAATCATATTATTTGTCTTACAGAATGTTTGAACCCAACCTAGTGATAAAGAAAGTAAGAGTTGTTGATAATGAAATCTTTTTGACAAGCATATGAGAAATTCATCAGAGTTACTTTCTTGTGTAAGAAGTTAATAAAACTTGTGGCAAAATATTTTGGTTAAGTTGTGAGTCATTTGAGCAAGTAGAGTAAATTGAGTTGTTGACGTTATGCTTGGTGTGTATAAGGATGACATCGGTCATTTTATCATTATATGATGCATGTGTTATTTTGCATTTCATGGCATGCTATGACACCGGTCATTTTTTAGTTAAACCTGAATATAACCCAGCTTGAATATACCGTTGACTGGGTCATGGTGCCGCTGAATCGAGTTTCTTTCCAGTGCAACCACATTTTCCCTTGTGGGAAGGCCTTGATTCGGTCCATTGCCACAGCCTCTGGTCGGTGCCTCCATCTAGGGAAGGTTATGTCATGATTGCCCTGGCCCGGTGAGCAGACATAATCTTGTGTGCTCGTTGTTGAGATTATGGTACCGAGTCCCCGAGTGGGAGTGTCCCCGAGTGGGAGTGTTTTGATCACGACGGTGGTCGGGGTGTCTTTGGTAGACACGGGGCCACCCAGGACCAGCCCGTTGGGGGATTTGGGTCGGAGTGGCCGGGAGAGTGCTGTGGCAATGGAGGGGTTTTGTTGGAATGCCGTTGGTCCACCCGAATGGGAGTGCGATGCCATGGGTTCCGTGGTGTGGGTATAGTGTGCTACCTCTGCAGAGTGTGTAATCTATCGATAGCCGAGTCCACGGTTACGGACACCTCGTAGTAGGTCCCACCATGAGTCAATGTTTAATAAAAATTGCACACTAAGTGATGAAATTTTCATTGTTGATGGATGGCAGAAAGGCCATCGAGGCATTTGGGACCAAATGATGGTCGTGGTTGTGATCGCCGTAAGGATCATAAGTTGTTCTTGAGAAAGACCACTTTGGTGGTGTGTTCTGACCACTTTGGTGGTGTGTTCTGACCACTTTGGCGGTGTGTTTGTGATCTGACCACTTTGGTGGTGTGTTTGTGATCCAGAGATGATCACGGTTGGTAAGCTGTCCCGAGGGACGTTCGAGCATGAGCACAACATGTTGGCATATAGTGTTGCACTTTTAATAATTGGTTAAATATCATGATATTGTTTGTCATTATGATGATGCCTGTTGTGAGCCTTCAAGTACATTCAATGTACTGACCTGGCGTGTCATGCCAGATTTCAGGAAAGTATCACTGGAGGAGAACGCTGTCCGAGTTTAGATCGTGCCCACATCGGTGTCCGTGTGATATGGAGCTTCCGCCGCGACGTTATTCCGCAGCCACGTAGTTGTTCGGATCGAGGCCCGTTTATGTTCACTAAATAATGTACATATTGTTCAGCCGCACCGAGTGTGCCGCTTGGCCTCGACAGCTGTTGTAATGTAACTCTGTTCCGCTAGCATCAATAAAGCGGTTGTTATTCTGTACCAAGATGTAGTGCGTTGCCAGAAGACAGGGTCTCTGGGCTGGCAATGTATGGTAAACCGGTCGCTCTAAGCCGGGGTGCCACAATAAGAGTTTGTCCAGGATTGTCCTTTGCTACAAAAAGGATTGGGCCACCTTTCTACACTTTATTTACTTTTGTTACTTATTGCTCGTTACAGATTATCCTATCACAAAACTATCTGTTACCACTTATTTTAGTACTTGCAGAGAATACCTTGCTGGAAACCGCTTATCATTTCCTTCTGCTCCTCGTTGGGTTCAACACTCTTACTTATCGAAAGGACTACAATAGATCCCCTATACTTGTTGGTCATCATTAAGCGAAAGCATTATGACAACGCGGTTGATGTAGTCGTACGTCTTCACGATCGACCGATCCTCAGTACTGAACGTACGTACGGCACCTCCGCATTCAGCACACGTTCAGCTCAGTGACGTCCCGCGAACTCACGATCCAGTAGAGCTCGGGGAAGAGTTTCGTCGGTACGACAGCGTGGTGACGATGTTGATGAAGCTACCGCGGCAGGGCTTCTCCTAAACACCGCTACAGTATGACCGAGGTGGATTATGGTGGAGGGGGGCACCGCACACGGTTGGGAAAGATCTTTACGATCAACTTGTGTGTCTAGAGGTGCCCCTGTCCTCGTATATAAAGGAGCAAGGGGGAGAGGTGGACGACCAGGAGGAGGCGCGCCAGGGAGGAGTCCTACTCCTTTCCTAGTTGAAGTAGGAGAAGGGGGGAGGAGGGAGAGAGGAAGGAAAGGGTGCGCCGCCCCCCTCCTTGTCCAATTCGGACTAGAGGGAGAGGGGGCTCGCGGCCTGCCCTGGCCGCCCCTCCTCTTCTCCACTAAGGCCCATCTTGGCCCATTAAACCCCCGGGGGGGTTCCGGTAACCCCTGGTACTTCGGTAAAATCCCGATTTCACCCGGAACACTTCTGATATCCAAATGTAGGCTTCCAATATATCAATATTTATGTCTCGACCATTTAGAGACTCCTCATCATGTCCGTGATCACATCCGGGACTCCAAACTTCCTTCGGTTCATCAAAACACATAAACTCATAATACAACCGTCATCGAACTTTAAGCGTGCGGACCCTACAGGTTCGAGAACTATATGTAGACATGACCGAGACATGTCTCCGGTCAATAACCAATAGCGGAACCTGGATGCTCATATTGGTTCCTACATATTCTACGAAGATCTTTATCGGTCAAACTGCACAGCACTATACGTTGTTCTCTTTGTCATCGGTATGTTACTTGCCCGAGATTCGATCGTCGGTATCCAATACCTAGTTCAATATCGTTACCGGCAAGTCTCTTTACTTGTTCCGCAATACATCATCCTGTAACTAACTAATTAGTTATCATGCTTGCAAGGCTTATAGTGATGTCTATTACCGAGAGGGCCCAGAGATACCTCTCCGACAATCGGAGTGACAAATCCTAATCTTGATCTATGCCAACTCAACAAGTACCATCGGAGACACTTGTAGAGCACCTTTATAATCACCCAGTTACGTTGTGACGTTTGGTAGCACACAAAGTGTTCCTCCGGTATTCGGGAGTTGCATAATCTCATAGTCATAAGAATGTGTATAAGTCATGAAGAAAGCAATAGCAGTAAACAAACAATCAAGTGCTAAGCTAACGGAATGGGTCAAGTCAATCACATCATTCTCCTAATGATGTGATCCCATTGATCAAATAACAACTCATGTCTATGGTTAGGAAACTTAACCATCTTTGATCAATGAGCTAGTCAAGTAGAGGCATACTAGTGACACTATGTTTGTCTATGTATTCACACATGTATTATCTTTCCGGTTAATTCAATTCTAGCATGAATAATAAACATTTATCATGAAATAAGGAAATAAATAATAACTTTATTATTGCCTCTAGGGCATATTTCCTTCAGTCTCCCACTTGCACTAGAGTCAATAATCTAGATTACACAGTAATGATTTTAACACCCATGGAGCCTTGGTGTTGATCATGTTTTGCTCGTGGAAGAGGCTTAGTCAATGGGTCTGCAACATTCAGATCCGTATGTATCTTGAAAATCTCTATATCTCCCACTTGGACTTGATCCTGAATGGAGTTGAAGCGTCTCTTGATGTGCTTGGTTCTCTTGTGAAATCTGGATTCCTTTGCCAAAGCAATTGCACCAGTATTGTCACAAAAGATTTTCATTGGACCCGATGCACTAGGTATGACACCTAGATCGGATATGAACTACTTCATTCGCTGCTTCCGAAGCAGTAATGTACTCCGCTTCACATGTAGATCCCGCCACGACGCTCTGTTTAGAACTGCTCCAACTGACAGCTCCACCGTTTAATATAAACACATATCTGGTTTGCGATTTAGAATCGTCCGGATCAGTGTCAAAGCTTGCATCAACGTAACCATTTACGATGAGCTCTTTGTCACCTCCATAAACGAGAAACATATCCTTGGTCCTTTTCAGGTACTTCAGGATGTTCTTGACCGTTGTCAAGTGATCCACTCCTGGATTACTTTGGTACCTCCCTGCTAGGCTAATAGCAAGGCACACATCAGGTCTGGTACATAGCATTGCAAACATGACAGAGCCTATGGCTGAAGCATAGGGAACACTTTTCATTTTCTCTCTACCTTCTGCAGTGGTCGGGCATTGAGTCTTACTCAACTTCACACCTTGTAACACAGGCAAGAACCCTTTCTTAGCTTGATCCATTTTGAACTTCTTCAAAACTTTATCAAGGTATGTGATACGTCTCCGTCGTATCTACTTTTCCAAACACTTTTGCCCTTTTTTGGACTCTAACTTGCATGATTTGAATGGAACTAACCTGGGCTGATGCTGTTTTCAGCAGAATTGCCATGGTGTTATTTATGTGCAGAAACAAAAGTTCTTGGAATGACCTGAAACTTCACGGAGTGTCTTTTTGGAAATAATAAAAAATACTGACAAAAGATCAAGGCCAGGGGGCCCACACCCTAGCTACGAGGGTGGGGGCACGCCTGCCCCCCTAGGCGCCCCCCTACCTCGTGGGCCCCCTGGAGCTCCTCCGACCTCAACCCCAACTCTATATATTCACTTTCAGGGAGAAAAAAATTAGGGAGAAGGATTCATCGCGTTTTACGATACGAAGCCGTCGCCAAGCCCTAAAACCTCTCGGGAGGGCTGATCTGGAGTCTGTTCGGGGCTCCGGAGAGGGGAATCCGGTGCCATCATCATCATCAACCATCCTCCATCACCAATTTCATGATGCTCACCGCCGTGCGTGAGTAATTCCATCGTAGGCTTGGTGGACGGTGATGGGTTGGATGAGATTTATCATGTAATCGAGTTAGTTTTGTTAGGGTTTGATCCCTAGTACCACTATGTTCTGAGATTGATGTTGCTATGACTTTGCTATGCTTAATGCTTGTCACTAGGGCCCGAGTGCCATGATTTCAGATCTGAACCTATTATGTTTTCATGAATATATGTGAGTTATTGATCCTATCTTTCAAGTCTATAGTCACCTACTATGTGTTATGATCCGGCAACCCCGAAGTGACAATAATCGGGACCACTCCCGGTGATGACCGTAGTTTGAGGAGTTCATGTATTCACTATGTGTTAATGCTTTGGTCTGGTACTCTATTAAAAGGAGGTCTTAATATCCCTTAGTTTCCGCTAGGACCCCGCTGCCACGGGAGGGTAGCACAAAAGATGTCATGCAAGTTCTTTTCCATAAGCACGTATGACTATATTCAGAATACATGCCTACATTACATTGATGAATTGGAGCTAGTTCTGTGTCACCCTAGGTTATGACTGTTACATGATGAACCACATCCGGCATAATTCTCTATCACCGATCCATTGCCTACGAGCTTTCCATATATTGTTCTTCGCTTATTTACTTTTCCGTTGCTATTGTTACAATCATTACAAAATACCAAAAACATTACTTTTGTTATCATTACCTTTTGCTACCGTTACCACCACTATCATATTACTTTGCTACTAAATACTTTGCTGCAGATATTAAGTTTCCAGGTGTGGTTGAATTGACAACTCAGCTGCTAATACTTGGGAATATTCTTTGGCTCCCCTTGTGTCGAATAAATAAATTTGGGTTGAATACTCTACCCTCGAAAACTGTTGCGATCCCCTATACTTGTGGGTTATCAAGACTATTTTCTGGCTCCGTTGCCGGGGAGCATAGCTCTATTCTTTGAGTCACTTGGGATTTATATCAGCTTATCATTATGAAGAACTTGAGAGATCCAAAAACCAAGATTTATCCCTCAACTACGAGGGGAGGTAAGGAACTGCCATCTAGCTTTGCACTTGATTCACCTTCTGTTTTGAGTAAGCTTGCGACACCTAAACCTGCTTCTGCTATTCATTCTAATATGTCGCATGTTATTGATGATGCCACTTCTGCTATGCATGATACTTATGATGAAACTACTTCTATGCTTGATACTACTATGCCACTTGGTGAATTTCTTGATGAACAACTTGCTTGGGCTAGAGAGAATGAAATTATTGAAACTGATAATATTGATGAAAGTGATGATGAGGACTCTCCCCCTAATAAATATGAATTGCCTATTGTTCCTGAGGGTTATGTTCTGGATGAAGAATCTGCTAGAGCTATTCTTGCTTGCAATGATAGATATGATCTAAAGAGGTTATTAGCTAAATGGAAGCAGCAATCCCTTAATGCTAGAATGAAACCTGACCCTGCTTTTGCTACTTCACCTATCTGTGTTACTGATAAGGATTATGAATTCTCTGTTGATCCTGATATAATTACTTTGGTTGAATCTGATCCTTTTTATGGCTATGAATCTGAAACTGTTGTGGCACATCTTACTAAATTAAATGATATAGCCACCCTGTTCACTAATGATGAGAGAACTCGTTACTTTTATATCCTTAAAATATTTCCGTTCTCATTAAGGGGTGATGCTAAGATATGGTTCAACTCTCTTGATCCTGGTTGTGTGCGTAGTCCCCAGGATATGATTTATTACTTCTCTGCTAAATATTTCCCTGCTCATAAGAATCAAGCTACTTTAAGGGATATATATAATTTTGTGCAAATTGAAGAAGAGAGTCTCCCACAAGCTTGGGGGAGGCTTCTCCAATTACTTAATGCTTTGCCCGATCATCCTCTTAAGAAAAATGAAATACTTGATATCTTTTATAATGGACTAACCGATGCTTCCAGAGATTACCTGGATAGTTGTGCTGGTTCTGTTTTCAGGGAATGAACACCGGATGAAGCTGAAATTCTATTGAATAATATGTTGACTAATGAAAATAATTGGACACTTCCTGAGCCAACTCCTAAGCCTATTCCTAAACCAACTCTGAAGAAGAGAGGTATTCTATTTCTCAGTCCTAAAGATATGCAAGAGGCAAAGAAATCCATGAAACAAAAGGGTATTAAAGCTGAAGATGTTAAGAATTTACGTCCTATTGAAGAAATACATGGTCTTAGTTTACCGCCTGTCGAAGAAATGCACAATTTTAATCCATCTCCTATTGAAGAAACACATGGTCTTGATAACCTGACACGGGTAGTAAAGGTAAATTCTCTCTATAGATATGATAAAGCTGAAATCCCATTTTCTAAGTTTGCTAGCCCATGCTTAGATGAGTTTGATAAATTTATGGTTAAGAAAGAAGACTTCCATGCTTATTTTGGTAGAGAATTAAAACGCAGTGCTGATATGCTTGAACACTTGGGTGATTATATAGCTAATGTTAAAGGTGAACTTAAACTTATTAGTAAACATGCTTCTGTGGTTACCACTCAAGTAGAACAAGTACTTAAATCTCAAAATGATTTGCTCAATGAATTGAATAGTAAGAATAAGGACTATGTTGTTAGAGTGGCTACTAGAACTGGTAAAATGACTCAGGAACCTTTGTATCTTGAAGGCCACCCTAAGAGAATTGAGCAAGATTCTCAGAGAAATAATATAGATGCACCTAGTCCTTCTAAAAGGAAGAAAAAGAAGAATGCTAGGACTTTGCATGCTTCTAGTGAACCTATTGCTGAAACACCTGAGAATCCAAATGATATATCTATTTCTGATGCTGAAACACAATCTCGTAATGAACCTGAAACTAGTGATAATGTTCATGTTGATGCTCAACCTAGCAATGATAATGATATAGAAATTGAACCTGCTGTTGATCTTGATAACCCACAATCAAAGAATCAATGTTATGATAAGAAAGACTTTGTTTCTAGGAAACATGGTAAAGAAAGAGAACCATGGGTTTAGAAACCCATGCCTTTTCCTCCCAAACCATCCAAGAAAAAGGATGATGATGATTTTGAGCGCTTTGCTAAAATGATTAGACCTATCTTTTTGCGTATGCGATTGACTGCTATGCTTAAAATGAATCCTTATGCTAAGTACATGAAACAAATTGTTACTAATAAAAGAAAGATGCCGGAAGCTGAAATTTCCACCATGCTTGCTAATTATACTTTTAAGGGTGGAACACCAAAGAAACTTGGAGATCCAGGAGTACCCACTATACCATGCTCCATTAAAAGAAACTATGTTAAAACTGCTTTATGTGATCTTGGAGCCGGTGTTGGTGTTATGCCTCTCTCTTTGTATTGTAGACTTGATTTGAATAAGTTGAAACCTACTGAAATATCTTTACAAATGGCTGATAAATCAACTGCTGTACCTGTCGGTATTTGTGAGGATGTGCCTGTTGTGGTTGCAAACGTTACTATTTTAACGGACTTTGTTATTCTTGATATTCCCGAGGACGATAGTATGTCCATTATTCTTGGAAGACCCTTTTTGAATACTGCATGGGCTGTTATTGATTGCAACAAAGGCAATGTCACTTTTCATGTTAATGGTAATGAGCATACGATACACTTTCCGAGGAAACAACCTCAAGTCCACAATATCAACTCTATTGGAAAAATTCCATCGATTATTTTTGGAGGTTTTGAATTTCCTCTTCCTACTGTCAAGAAGAAATGTGATATTCTTATTGTTGGGGATGTACATATCGTCGTTGAGGTAACCTAGTGTTATTCGAAAATTCTCCGGTTCCATGTTATTCGGAATGAGCTTGTTAACAAGACTTGATCAACCTTGTTAATGGATTCCTTCTGATGATCATGAGATGAATGAATTTAGAAAACACAACTCTCTGTACCCTCCTTTTACTTTCTGTTATTTATATTAAATAAAATAAAAATAATATTTTCTGTGTGTTATCTGAATTATCCGTGCAATATAAAAATACCCCGAAAATAAAAGTTCTCCAAATGCCCTGAAATTTAAATATGATTTTTTTGGAGTATTTGAGAATATTTGGCACTGAGAACAAAGCGGGGGGGCATCCACCTGGCCATGAGGGTGGAGGGCGCGCCCTACCCCCCTGGGTGGCCCCCCTGCCTCGCGGGCCCATGGTGGCCCTCCTCCACTATTCCTGCACCCATACACTCCTTCTTCCTCCCACAAACACCATTATCCAGCTCAAACCCGAGTCCAAGCTCATTTTGCTGCCATTTTCGATCTCCTTGCTCAAAGCACCTCTCACAAAACTGCTTGGGGGAATTGTTCCTTGGTATGTGACTCCTCCATTGGTCCAATTAGTTTCTGTTCTAGTGCTTTATTCATTGCATATTTTTGCTGCCTAGGTGACCCTGTTCTTTAGCTTGCATGTCAAATTTATGTTGTTCCAAGTAGTTTTGATGCATGATATAGGCTCTAGGCACTTGTAGGAGTAGTTGCTATCAATTTTGTTGAGTTTGGTTTACTTTTATTTGAAGTTACTAAAATTTCAGAAATTTTCCAGAGGAAGAAATATGTTTAAGAAAATGTACCAAGGTGGTCCTTCAAGGAAGCAAGGACCCAGGCTTGCAATGCATGATGCTAACGATGAGCCACCAAGGGACGCTCCAGTGCGGCCTTATGAATGGCCTTCAGAGGACTTCATGGATCGAGCGGGGATTAAGGAAGAATTTAACGCATATTTGCGTAACGCTGATCTTGTGAGCTTCGAGGAAGAAAAATGTCATCAGTACCACTATCTCACTAGTTCCTTTGTGAGGAGGTTTGAATTTTCATCTTCACATAATTCTCAAACTGCCTTGTTTGATCTTTATGAAAATTCTTACACCATGGACCTAGAGGACTTTACCACTGCTTGCAAACTTCCACAATGGGGTAGTACTAGTGAACCTCGCAAATATGAATTTAGAGATTTTCTTGCTAGTATAACTGTGGGGGAATCTAGAGATATAGCACAAGCTACCATAGGGAGCATACATTTTCCTGCTATACATTCTTTTGCTCTCTTCATAGGTAGATGCATTAACGGTAAAGATGAAGCATGTCACATGTGTGTACCCGACCTCAGTATTCTTAGGAGTGCTGTGTTAGGAGATAAATCTTATAATTTGGGAGCCATGGTTGCACGTAGGTTGCATCTTAATAGATTTAATGGAGATTTCTTTGGTGGAATTTATGCAACCCGCATAGCTAATTTTCTTGGTATAACCATATGTGAGGATGATATTGAGTTGCCCCCTGCTTATTTGGATTATGAGGCTATGGTTCGTCATCAGTTTGTTGAGAGGAACGATCAGTTCCTCCAGTACCGACTAATGTTTGACAGATGACGCACCTATCACGTCGCTCTCCCTGCTTCTACTTTCTTTGACTTTCAGGCAAAAGGGAGATATTCTATAACCAGAGAGGAGGCGGAAGAGTATAAGAGGAGAGCTGAGATAGCTCGCCTCCAAGCTACAGCCCACGATGCATTGACTGCTACATCACAGTACGACCCCAGTTACAACTTTGGATATCCGCCAGGCCAGCCGTGGCCATAGACCAACTTAGGCCAAAAGCCTAAGCTTGGGGGAGTACATATTTCTCACTGACATTACATTTATGTTCACACACTCATTGCTAAATGTCGGTGCTCATACTTTTTCATTGTAATATCCATGCTAGTTTATTTCCTTTTTATGCTTTCTTCTTGTGTGTTCGATAACCCTTAAGAAAAAACAAAAAAATTAGTTGTAGCTTTTAGCTAGTTTTAATTCCCATGCTTGTAGTAGTAATTAAAAAGATAACCCAAAAAGATTTCCTATTCTTCTTTTGCTTGTTGGGAGCTTTCCCGTGTAAATAGTTTTATTTATTTTCTTTTCTTTGGGGGGTCGATAGGAGAAGACCTTAATTAAATTGTTAAAGTGGCTCCGCATTATTGATGATCTGACAAAAGAGCCCATATTGCCTTGTCTTCTCCTGTTTATTGAATGCTTGCAGATTCCAGCTTAGTCCAATGCACGTGCACTGTTATTATTATTCACATCATTCGGTCGTGCAAGTGAAAGGCAATTATGACGATATATGATGGACTGATTGAGATGGGAGAAGCTAGTATGAACTCGACCTCTCTTGTTTTTGTAAATATAATTAGTTCATCGTTCCTGATTCAGCCTATTATGAATAAACATGTTTGTAATGACAATTAGAGATTATAGTTGCTTATGCCATGCTTAATCAGCTAGGAGCTTATAATGGTTTACCTTGCGTGCCAACATGCTATTAAATGGTTGTGATGTGGTATGATAGGGTGGTATCCTCTTTTGAACGATTCGAGTGGCTTGACTTGGCACATGTTCACGCATGTAGTTGAAACAAAATCAACACAACCTCTACGATATTTATGTTCATGGTGCATTATATCCTACTCATGCTTGCATTTGGTGTCGATTAATTTTAATGCATGTTCATGACTGTTGTCGCTCTCTAGCTAGTCGCTTCCTAGTCTCTTTCTAGCCTTCACCTGTACTAAGCGGGAATACTGCTTGTGCATCCAATCCCATAAACCCCAAAGTTGTTCCATATGAGTCCACCATACCTACCTATATACGGTATCTATCTGCCGTTCCAAGTAAATTTGTATGTGCCAAACTCTAAACCTTCAAATAAACATTCTGTTTTGTATTCTCGAATAGCTCATGTATCAACTAGGGCAATCTGTATCTTCCATGTTAGGCGGGTTATTCTCAAGAGGAGTGGACTCCGCTCCTCACTCATGAGAAAATGGCTGGTCACCGGGATGCCCAGTCCTATGCTTTATGCAAATCAAATCAAAATAATTGCAAACAAAACTACCCCTGGGACTCTTGTTAGTTGGAGAAACTCGTTGTTTCGAGCAAGCCTTGGATTGATGCTTGTTGGTGCAGGGGGAGTATAAACTTTACCATTCTGTTTGGGAACCGCCTATAATGTGTGTAGCATGGAAGATATCGCCGTCTCTTGGTTGTTATGTTGACAATGAAAGTATACCGCTCAAAATATTATTCATCTATGATTCAAAACCGAGCTCTGGCACCTCTACAAATCCCTTCTTCCCTCTACGAAGGGCCTATCTATTTACTTTTATGTTGAGTCATCATCCTCTTATTAAAAAGCACCAGTTGGAGAGCACCGCTCTCATTTGCATTCATTACTGTTAGTTTACATTGAGTATGACTTGACTGGATCTCTTTTACCATGAATTACAATGTCTAGTTAGTCCTTGATCTTTAAAGGTGCTCTGCATTTATGTTTTGCGGTCTCAGAAAGGGCTAGCGAGATACCATCTTGTTATATCATATTATGATTGTTTTGAGAAAGTGTTGTCATACGAGATTTATTATTATCGCTCGCTAGTTGATTATGCCATTGATATGAGTAAACATGAGACCTAAGCGTTATTGGGAATATGGTTAGTTCATAATCTTTGCTGAAAACTTGAATGCTGGCTTTACATATTTACAACAACAAGAGCAAACAGAGTTTGTAAAAGTTTTTCTTTATCACTTTCAGTTTGTCAACTGAATTGCTTGAGGACAAGCAAAGGTTTAAGCTTGTGAGAGTTGATACATCTCCGTCGTATCTACTTTTCCAAACACTTTTGCCCTTGTTTTGGACTCTAACTTGCATGATTTGAATGGAACTAACCCGGACTGACGATGTTTTCAGCAGCATTGCCATGGTGTTATTTATGTGCAGAAACAAAGTTCTCGGAATGACCTGAAATTTCACGGAGCGTCTTTTTGGAAATAATAAAAAATACTGGCAAAAGATCAAGGCCAGGGGGCCCACACCCTAGCCACAAGGGTGGGCGGGCGCCTGCCCCCCTGGGCGCGCCCCCCTACCTCGTGGGCCCCCTGGAGCTCCTCCGACCTCAACCCCAACTCTATATATTCACTTTCGGGGAGCAAAAAAAATAAGGGAGAAGGATTCGTCGTGTTTTACGATACGAAGCCGCCGCCAAGCCCTAAAACCTCTTGGGAGGGCTGATCTGGAGACCGTTCAGGGCTCCGAAGAGGGGAATCCATCGCCATCGTCATCATCAACCATCCTCCATCACCAATTTCATGATGCTCACCGCCATGCGTGAGTAATTCCATCGTATGCTTGCTAGACGGTGATGGGTTGGATGAGATTTATCATGTAATCGAGTTAGTTTTGTTAGGGTTTGATCCCTAGTACCCACTATGTTCTGAGATTGATGTTGCTATGACTTTGCTATGCTTAATGCTTGTCACTAGGGCTCGAGTGCCATGATTTCAGATCTGAACCTATTATGTTTTCATGAATATATGTGAGTTCTTGATCCTCTCCTGCAAGTCTATAGTCACCTACTATGTGTTATGATCCGGCAACCCCGAGGTGACAATAATCGGGACCACTCCCGGCGATGACCGTAGTTTGAGGAGTTCATGTATTCACTATGTGTTAATGCTTTGGTCCAGTACTCTATTAAAAGGAGGCCTTAATATCCCTTAGTTTCCGCTAGGACCCCGCTGCCACGGGAGGGTAGGACAAAAGATGTCATGCAAGTTCTTTTCCATAAGCACGTATGACTATATTCAGAATACATGCCTACATTACATTGATGAATTGGAGCTAGTTCTGTGTCACCCTAGGTTATGACTGTTACATGATGAACCACATCCGGCATAATTCTCTATCACCGATCCATTGCCTACGCGCTTTCCATATATTGTTCTTCGCTTATTTACTTTTCCATTGCTATTGTTACAATCATTACAAAATACCAAAAACATTACTTTTGTTATCATTACCTTTTGCTACAGTTACCACCACTATCATATTACTTTGCTACTAAATACTTTGCTGCAGATATTAAGTTTCCAGGTGTGGTTGAATTGACAACTCAGCTGCTAATACTTGAGAATATTCTTTGGCTCCCCTTGTGTCGAATAAATAAATTTGGGTTGAATACTCTACCCTCGAAAACTGTTGCGATCCCCTATACTTGTGGGTTATCAGTATGTGCTTTGTGAAAGTCCAATTAAGCGTCTTGATCTATCTCTATAGATATTGATGCCTAATATATAAGCAGCTTCACTGAGGTCTTTCATTGAAAAACGTTTATTCAAGTATCCTTTTATGTTGTCTAGAAATTCTATATCATTTCCAATCAACAATATGTCATCCACATATAATATTAGAAATGCTACACAGCTCCCACTCACTTTCTTGTAAATACAGGCTTCTCCAAAAGTCTGTATGAAACCATATGCTTTGATCACACTATCAAAACGTTTATTCCAACTCCGAGATGCTTGCACCATTCCATAAATGGATCGCTGGAGCTTGCACACTTTGTTAGCTCCCTTTGGATCGATAAAACCTTCAGGTTGCATCATATACAACTCTTCTTCTAGAAATCCATTTAGGAATGCAGTCTTTACATCCATTTGCCAAATTTCATAATCATAAAATGCGGCAATTGCTAACATGATTTGGACGGACTTAAGAATCGCTACTGGTGAGAAGGTCTCATCGTAGTCAACTCCTTGAACTTGTCGAAAACCTTTTGCAACAAGTCAAGCTTTGTAGACAGTAACATTACCGTCAGCGTCTGTCTTCTTCTTGAAGATCCATTTGTTCTCGATGGCTTCTCGATCATCAGGCAAGTCAACCAAAGTCCACCCTTTGTTCTCATACATGGATCCCATCTCAGACTTCATGGCCTCAAGCCATTTTGCGGAATCTGGGCTCATCATTGCTTCTTCATAGTTCGTAGATTCGTCATGGTCAAGTAACATGACCTCCAGAACTGGATTACCGTACCACTGTGGCGTGGATCTTGCTCTGGTTGACCTACGAGGTTCAGTAGTAACTTGATCTGAAGTTTCATGATCATCATCATTAGCTTCCTCACTAATTGGTGTAGATGTCACAGGAACCGGTTTCTGTGATGAACTATTTTCCAATAAGGGAGCCGGTATAGTTAGCTCATCAAGTTCTACTTTCCTCCCACTCACTTGTTTCGAGAGAAACTCCTTCTCTAGAAAGGGTCCATTCTTAGCAACGAATATTTTGCCTTCGGATCTGTGATAGAAGGTGTACCCAATAGTTTCCTTTGGGTACCCTATGAAGACACATTTCTCCGATTTGGGTTCGAGCTTATCAGTTTGAAGCTTTTTCACATAAGCATCGCAGCCCCAATCTTTAAGAAACGACAACTTTGGTTTCTTGCCAAACCATAGTTCATAAGGCGTCGTCTCAACGGATTTTGATGGTGCCCTATTTAACGTGAATGCAGCCGTCTCTAAAGCATAACCCCAAAAAGATAGCGGTAAATCAGTAAGAGACATCATAGATCGCACCATATCTAGTAAAGTACGATTACGACGTTCGGACACACCATTACGATGTGGTGTTCCAGGTGGCTTGAGTTGTGAAACTATTCCGCATTGTTTCAAATGTAGGCCAAACTCGTAACTCAAATATTCTCCTCCACGATCAGATCACAGAAACTTTATTTTCTTGTTATGATGATTTTCCACTTCACTCTGAAATTCTTTGAACTTTTCAACTGTTTCAGACTTATGTTTCATTAAGTAGATATACCCATATCTGCTCAAATCATCTGTGAAGGTGAGAAAATAACGATACCCGCCGCGAGCCTCAATATTCATCGGACCACATACATCAGTATGTATGATTTCCAACAAATCTGTTGCTCGCTCCATATTTCCGGAGAACGGCGTTTTAGTCATCTTGCCCATAAGGCATGGTTCGCAAGTACCAAGTGATTCATAATCAAGTGATTCCAAAAGTCCATTAGTATGGAGTTTCTTCATGCGCTTTATACCAATATGACCCAAACGGCAGTGCCACAAATAAGTTGCACTATCATTATCAACTCTGCATCTTTTGGCCTCAACATTATGAATATGTGTATCACTACTATCAAGATTCAACAAGAATAGACCACTCTTTAAGGGTGCATGACCATAAAAGATATTACTCATATAAATAGAACAACCATTATTCTCAGATTTAAATGAATAACCGTCTCGCATCAAACAAGATCCAGATATAATGTTCATGCTTAACGCTGGCACCAAATAACAATTATTTAGGTCTAAAACTAATCCCGAAGGTAGATGTAGAGGTAGCGTGTTGATGGCGATCACATCGACTTTGGAACCATTTCCCACGCGCATCGTCACCTTGTTCTTAGCCAGTCTTCGCTTAATCTGTAGCCCCTGTTTCGAGTTGGAAATATTAGCAACAGAACCAGTATCAAATACCCAGGTGCTACTGCGAGCTCTGGTAAGGTACACATGAATAACATGTGTATCACATATACCTTTGTTCACTTTTCCATCCTTCTTATCCGCCAAATACTTGGGGCAGTTCCGCTTCCAGTGACCAGTCTGTTTGCAGTAGAAGCACTCAGTCTCAGGCTTAGGTCCAGACTTGGGTTTCTTCTCCTGAGCAGCAACTTCTTTGTCGTTCTTCTTGAAGTTCCCCTTCTTCTTCCCTTTGCCTTTCTCTTGAAACTGGTGGTCTTATTGACCATCAACACTTGATGCTCCTTCTTGATTTCTACCTCCGCAGCCTTTAGCATCGCGAAGAGCTCGGGAATAGTCTTATTCATCCCTTGCATATAATAGTTCATCACGAAGCTTTTGTAGCTTGGTGGCAGTGATTGAAGAACTCTGTCAATGACACTATCAACAGGAAGATTAACTGCCAGTTGAGTCAAGTGATTATGATACCCAGACATTTTGAGTATATGCTCACTGACAGAACTATTCTCCTCCATCTTGCAGCTATAGAACTTATTGGAGACCTCATATCTCTCAATCTGGGCATTTGCTTGAAATATTAACTTCAGCTCCTGGAACATCTCATATGCTCCATGACGTTCAAAACGTCGTTGAAGTCCCGGTTCTAAGCCGTAAAGCATGGCACACTGAACTTTCGAGTAGTCAGCAGCTTTACTCTGCCAAACGTTCTTAACATTGTCAGCAGCATCTGCAGCAGGCCTGGCACCCAACGGTGCTTCCAGGACGTAATTCTTCTGTGCAGCAATGAGGATAATCCTCAAGTTATGGACCCAGTCCGTGTAATTTCTACCATCATCTTTCAACTTTTCTTTCTCAAGGAACGTATTAAAATTCAATGGAATAGCAACACGGGCCATCTATCTACAACAACATAGATAAGAAAAATACTATCAGGTACTAAGTTCATGATAAATTTAAGTTCAATTAATCATATTACTTAAGAACTCCCACTTAGATAGACATCCCTCTAATCATCTAAGTGATCACGTGATCCATATCAACTAAACCATAACCGATCATCACGTGAAATGGAGTAGTTTTCAATGGTGAACATCACTATGTTGATCATATCTACTATATGATTCATGCTCGACCTTTCGGTCTCAGTGTTTCGAGGCCATATCTGTATATGCTAGGCTCATCAAGTTTAACCCGAGTATTCTGCGTGTGCAAAACTAGCTTGCACCCATTGTAGATGGACGTAGAGATTATCACACCCGATCATCACATGGTGTCTCGGCACGACGAACTTTGGCAATGGTGCATACTCAGGGAGAACACTTTTATCTTGAAATTTAGTGAGAGATCATCTTATAATGCTACCGACAAACAAAGAAGAATAAGATGCATAAAGGATAAACATCACATGCAATCAATATAAGCGATATGATATGGCCATCATCATCTTGTGCATGTGATCTCCATCTTCGAAGCACCATCATGATCACCATCGTCACTGGCGCGACACCTTGATCTCCATCGTAGCATCGTTGTCGTCTCGCCAACTATTGCTTCTATGACTATCGCTACCGCTTAGTGATAAAGTAAAGCAATTAGAGGGCGATTGCATTGCATACAATAAAGCGACAACCATATGGCTCCTGCCTGTTGCTGATAACTCTGTTGCAAAACATGATCATCTCATACAATAAATATAGCATCATGTCTTGTCCATATCACATCACAACATGCCCTGCAAAACACAAGTTAGACGTCCTCTACTTTGTTGTTGCAAGTTTTACATGGCTGCTACGGGCTGAGCAAGAACCGTTCTTACCTACGCATCAAAACCACAACGATAGTTCGTCAAGTTGGTGCTATTTTAACCTTCTCAAGGACCGGGCGTAGCACACTCGGTTCAACTAAAGTTGGAGAAACTGACACCCGCGAGCTACCTGTGTGCAAAGCACGTCGGTAGAACCAGTCACGCATAAGCGTACGCGTAATGTCGGTCCAGGCTGCTTCATCCAACAATACCGCCGAACCAAAGTATGACATGCTGGTATGCAGTATGACTTGTATCACCCACAACTCACTTGTGTTCTACTCATGCATATAACATCTACGCATAAAACCTGGCTCGGATGCCACTGTTGGGGAACGTAGTAATTTCAAAAAAAATCCTACACACACGCAGGATCATGGTGATGCATAGCAACGAGAGGGGAGAGTGTCATCCATGTACCCTCGTAGACCGTTAAGCGAAAGTGTTATGACAACGCGGTTGATGTAGTCGTATGTCTTCACGATCGACCGATCCTTAGTACTGAACGTACGACACCTCCGCGTTCAGCACACGTTCAGCTTGGTGACGTCCCGCGAACCCACGATCCAGTAGAGCTTGGGGAAGAGTTTCGTCAGCACGACAGCGTGGTGACGATGTTGATGAAGCTACCGCAGCAGGGCTTCGCCTAAACACCGCTATAGTGTGACTGAGGTGGATTATGGTGGAGGGGGGCATCGCACACGGCTGGGAGAGATCTTTACGATCAACTTGTGTGTCTAGAGGTGCCCCTGCCCCCATATATAAAGGAGCAAGGGGGAGAGGCGGCCGGCCAGGAGGAGGCGCGCCTGGGAGGAGTCCTACTCCCACCGGGAGTACGACTCCCTCCTTTCCTAGTAGGAGTAGGAGAAGGGGGAAGGAGGAGGGAGAGTGGAAGGAAAGGGGGCGCCGCCCCCCTCCTTGTACAATTCGGACTAGAGGGAGAGGGGGGGCGCGGCCTGCCCTGGCCGCCCCTCCTCTTCTCCACTAAGGCCCATCTTGGCCCATTAAACCACCGGGGGGGGTTCCGGTAACCCCCGGTACTCCGGTAAAATCCCGATTTCACCCGGAACACTTCCGATATCCAAATATAGGCTTCCAATATATCAATATTTATGTCTCGACCATTTCGAGAATCCTCGTCATGTCCGTGATCACATCCGGGACTCCGAACTTCTTTCGGTTCATCAAAACACATAAACTCATAATATAACTGTCATCGAACTTTAAGCGTGCGGACCCTACGGGTTCGAGAACTATGTAGACATGACCGAGACATGTCTCCGGTCAATAACCAATAGCGGAACCTGGATGCTCATATTGGTTCCTACATATTCTACGAAGATCTTTATCGGTCAAACCGCACAACACTATACGTTGTTCTCTTTGTTAGCGGTATGTTACTTGCCCGAGATTCGATCGTCGGTATCCAATACCTAGTTCAATCTCGTTACCGGCAAGTCTCTTTACTCGCTCCATAATACATCACCCTGTAACTAACTCATTAGTTATCATGCTTGCAAGGCTTATAGTGATGTGTATTACCGAGAGGGCCCAGAGATACCTCTCCGACAATCGGAGTGACAAATCCTAATCTTGATCTATGCCAACTCAACAAGTACCATCGGAGACACCTGTAGAGCACCTTTATAATCACCGAGTTACGTTGTGACATTTGGTAGCACACAAAGTGTTCCTCCGGTATTCGGGGGTTGCATAATCTCATAGTCATAAGAACATGTATAAGTCATGAAGAAAGCAATAGTAGTAAACAAACGATCAAGTGCTAAGCTAACGGAATGGGTCAAGTCAATCACATCATTCTCCTAATGATGTGATCCCATTGATCAAATAACAACTCATGTCTATGGTTAGGAAACTTAATCATCTTTGATCAATGAGCTAGTCAAGTAGAGGCATACTAGTGACACTATGTTTGTCTATGTATTCACACATGTATTATGTTTCCGGTTAATACAATTCTAGCATGAATAATAAACATTTATCATGAAATAAGGAAATAAATAATAACTTTATTATTGCCTCTAGGGCATATTTCCTTCAGGCTCTTCATGTCATTCCAGATTGGACAGTGCCATATTTGGCTTACATGACCCGGGGCGAGTTGCCAGAGGATGAGACCTTGGCAAGACAGATAACCCAGCGGTCTAAGTCAATGACAATTTCCAATGGTGAATTATATCATCGTAGTGTCACTGGGGCGTTTCAGCGGTGTGTCTCTTCTGAAGAAGGTCAAGAGATTCTTCGTGAGATCCATGAGGGAGATTGTGGCCATCATGCCGGCTCAAAATCTCTAGTGGCCAAAGCTTTTCGTCATGGCTTTTACTGGTTAATGGCTCATGCTGATGCAGAGGATCTGGTCAGTAGGTGCGACAGATGTCAAAAGTTTGCACGATGAGCACACATACCGGCTCAAGAACTGCGGATGATTCCAATCACTTGGCCGTTTGCAGTTTGGGGGCTTGATATGGTTGGACCTTTCAAAAGATCCAAGGATAAAAAGACACATATTTTGGTGGCAGTTGACAAACTCACGAAATGGGTTGAGGCAGAGCCAATGAGAAAGTGTGATGCAGCCACAGCGGTTCAGTTCATGAAAAAGGTGATCTTTCGCTTTGGTTTTCCACATAGCATTATAACTAACAATGGCACTAATCTGTCCAAAGGTGCCATGGAGGAGTTTTGTCAACGGGAGCATATCCGGATTGATGTTTCGTCAGTAGCTCACCCCCAATCCAATGGTCAAGCTGAGAGAGCAAATTAGGAAATCCTAAAAGGTCTCAAACCCCGGCTTATGGTTCCCTTACAACGGACGCCGGGTTGTTGGGTAGAGGAATTACCCTCGGTGTTGTGGAGTATCAATACCACTCCTAATAGGTCTACAGGTTATACACCATTCTTCATGGTTTATGGAGCAGAAGCAGTTCTGCCAAGTGACATCCATCATGACTAGCCTCGCGTGGCGGCTTACGTTGAAGCTGATAATGAACAAGCCCGACAGGATGCACTTTACTTGTTAGATGAGGAGAGAGATTTGGCGGCGGCTTGATCAGCAATTTATCAACAGGACCTGTGCCGTTATCACAACCGTCGGGTTAACTCCGGAACCTTTCAAGAAGGTGACCTGGTGCTCCGACTCATCCAGGATCTGTCTGATGCACACAAACTATCCCCTCCTTGGGAAGGACCCTTTGTGGTCAGCAAGAACTTAAATAATGGGTCATATTATCTCATTGACATTCAAGTGCACAAAGACTCGCGTAAGTCGGAGGAGGAGACCGAACGGCCATGGAACATTGCTCAGTTTCGGCCATACTATACTTAAGCCACTGGCTCTTGTCATGTACATACTTTGACGTTGTATATATTATGATAAGTAATAAAGCAGGACCTCTGTCCTTTTCCCTCTCAATGATCATATATCTTTATTATTTTCATTATTTAACATGGCCAAAAGGGGGCTGATCGTATCCGAATCTAGCTTAACCCTTTTGGTCCGGCTCATGATCGTATTCGAATCTAGCTGTAAACCTCATGATCACTTGGGGGCTTCCTATTCAAACATAGGTCGTATTCGAACCAAAGAGAGCATAGCTGTCGTAACCCTCTTGATCGGCTCAAAGCCAAACTCACTAGGGGGCTGCTTGATCGTATCTGAATCATAGCTTAACCCCTTTTGGGTCCGACTTGGATCGTATTCGAATCAGGGTCGTTAAAAACCTCTCAAGGTCATTTGGGAGCTTCCTGTTCAAACATAGGTCGTATTCGAACCAAATAGAACATAGCTGTCGGTACCCTCTTGATCGGCGCAACGCCAAAGCCACTGGGGGCTATATGATCGTATTCGAATCTTAGCTTAACCCCTTTGGTCCGGTTTACTGATCGTATTCGAATCAGAAGCCTCCAGTTTTTATTAAATGTTTTGATTTACATTGTCTGAAGCCTAGTTTTTTGTCTTACTGCTTTTTATCATCTCAAATTTAACTATCAGTATGGTTTCAAATTAAACCGGCTCAGTAATTTTGACAATGAGTTGCCAAGGCATAACAGTCGTCAGACATATGGAAGTATTGACTTCTGCAAAAGATTGGGTTATCAACCTTATCATCCGGGTCATGTAAAACGGCAGTCCAGATTCAAAGAGCACAGGTATGACAGTATCATTCATGAACATGTTTCTCTGTGTTTTTTCGTTAATCAGAGGTTTTTTCAGCCTTGTTTATCTTACATCTGGTTCTTTCTTTTCCACTATAATAATTTCATAAGTCATATACCGGGTGTTTTGACCCGTCCGGTGTTCAACCGCCAGGACGGGTTTTTCATTTTTTACAGGAACATAGTTAAAACATTGCAGATGTAATCACAGATGTGCTGCATATATATATTGACATCATTGGCAAAGAGTCATATGCAACATTTTATGCACGATGGCATAGGCAAAACATGTAGTTTTCAAACTAATCTATTACAAGGCTTTGAAATCCCAAAAGATGGTTATGACTCTCCCCTTGCCGGTTCACCTCCCTCTACTGGTTGGAAGCTTGGATTGGACCAGTCAAAGCCGTTCAGAGCAATGAACTCCGCTTCATCGTCAATCAGGCCGACTGGGTCGACTTCCGGGGCAAAAGTGTGTTGGCGAACCAGCGAGATAAGATCTGTCACCTTATAAGAGGGAGTCGCCATCTTCTTATTCTCCATATCAAAACCCGGCTGATATTTGTCGATGTTAGTCTCCTCTCCAAGAATGCTAGCTTGAGGACGAACTCCCCTCGCACAGGCAATAAAGTCATCTTGCTCAAATGGAGTCCCGCCTTCCTTCACGCTAGGGTACCCCTTAGCCACGTCCACCGGGTCTAAATCCAGCACCCAGGCTTTGGAGCGGCTCAGGGCAGTCAGGGCTCCGGCTCTGGCACAGGATCGTTTGACCTCTTGAAACCTGGCGGGTAAGATCGATAACTTCTTCAAGACATCACTCAAACGGTTGGGTACTTGGTTGGCAGGGGAGATAGTAGCAAGT
The DNA here is from genome assembly GCF_003073215.2 of Triticum urartu. Classification (NCBI taxonomy): domain Eukaryota; kingdom Viridiplantae; phylum Streptophyta; class Magnoliopsida; order Poales; family Poaceae; genus Triticum; species Triticum urartu. The sequence continues at coordinate 341,124,154 of NC_053022.1, forward strand.
GCTCGTTGAGCGCCAGTATACAATTGCTCCACCAAGGTATAAACCGCCTTCAGTTTTGTCACACTGTCTTGGCTCAGATTTTTACTTCGTGGACCTGCGAGTGTTTTTTAACAAAGGCTCAGCAGGCGGCTTATATTCCTAGTCAAAATAAAGTATAAGTGATTAATACAAATGACTTACCGAAGATGACGGAGACCATTTGAGACACACGGTTTTTTAAGCCGGTGAGCTCCGTGGTAACCTCCTCAAGAGCCGCCTCTGCTGTCTTGGCATGTTGCATCGGCAAGGTCTTCTCATCGGCCCAGGATTTCTTCTTTCAGTCAAACTGGTTTTCAATTTTTCAGTCTCAGAGAGACTCAATTGAAGTTTGGAATTAGCAGTCTTTATCTCGGCTTCCTGATCCGCCAGCTGAGTCTTTGCATCCATCAATTGAGAGCCCAATTCAGTTAGGGCGCTCTACAAGCATGCACAGGTGTGTCAAGATTTAATTCAAAGTTATAACGATTGAAGTCCCAAGTGCTTTGCAAATGCAATACCACTTGGTACTTGGGGGCTAATGTCTGCCAAAGCATTTTTTATGCAAAATGATTCTTCTATGCTTCAAGTCCCCAGTGTTTTTGTAGCGACCCGACCTCAAACGGTCAAGTCTCTGTGCTTCAGTGTCATCCCTGGATCGGTAATGCTGACACACACAATACTCGAGGATTTATAACAGGGTAGAAATCAAGCACTTATTACATCGAATGTCTCCAAAGAGAACTTATTACAATAAATATGGCTTAAGGCCATCTAATACGATAACAGCGGAAGGCTTGGAAGATAAAGTGAGTCCATCAACTCCAACGGCATAGCTGAGCTGCACGGCAACGACCTAACGAACCTTACTCCTCGTCTGAAAAGTCTGCAACATAATATGTTGCAGCCCGAAAATGGGTCAGCACATGGAATATGCTGGCAAAGTAACACAGTAGAGCAAGAACAAAATAATGCTATCACTACATGCATATTTGGCTGGTGGAAAGCTCTATGGTTATAGTTTTTGCGAAAATCCAATTTTTCCATACAACAAAGGAATAGAATTTAATTTAACTATCATGGTAGTTGAAACATCATTGAGAAGGTTCCTCCAACTCAATCCCAATTAAAAGTAATTATCAACCCAACAATATTAATTTAGGAGTGATGAGATACTTAAGATACTCCAAGTACTAGATACTCAAGATGTCCATAACCGGGGACACGGCTAACCATGATTAGTTTGTACACTCTGCAGAGGTTTGCGCACTTTTACCCACAAGAATTGATCTCCTCCATTGGATTTCTCGCACTAAATGGTGTTTGAGAAACGGATGACCGAGGCACAGTCTTTCAGGAATATTAACTCTCTACTCCGGGCAGACCATACCAAACCTACAACCCACTACCTGCTGATCCACCTCTTCAAGAGCTTCACGTAACTTACTCAACTATGCTAGAGCCCATAATAGATTGTGCCTGCACACGGAAGTTTCTAGCATGAATCATCTCAGTTCCCTTTGAGCCTGGGTGGCGGTCCATAGGAAAATCACACGGGTACTCCGGGATTTCCAAAAATACAAGCAACACTGGGTACTCCAGGTGCCTCAATCCACCCAGATGTGTATTTAAGTTGCCACCTTAAGTTGAACCATTAATTAACAATCTCACATCTGTCATGGATTTCACTCACCCAAACCACGTCTATGAGCATAGCATAGCAATATAAGTAACGCGTAGAAGTAACTCCCAAGGGTTTGAATGTAACAGGGCAATAGGTTCTACCTCATCAACTACTTCCCAACCCACAAGTTAATGACATCCTAACCATGCAATGTTTGAGGATTGGAACTAATGCATAAAAACTGGGTGATAAAGGGTATGATCAAAGTGTTACTTGCCTTGCTGACGATCCGTGAAACCTAGAGACTCCAAATAACACGCTTCGCACTCCGGGAATTCTATCGCAAACAAACAATAGCATACATAAGCAATCAAGCAAAGAAACACGGGTAAAACTCAAATAAGAAGGTCTAACCAGAAAGTTCAACTTAAGAACTCCGGTTTGCAAAAAGAATCAAATCGAACGGAGCAACGAAACTCAAACGGCAAAGAAAACAAGATCCGTTTACTAATCTGGACCTAGGTCAAATTTTACAGTAGCAAAAGCTTGTTTAAGTTGGTTAAGCGGAAAGAGGGTCTCGAGACGAAGATCTAGGTGCTTGAATCACCTGATTTCGACAAACGAGCAAACAGATAAACTAGAACGAAAATTGGATCAGAAATCACGATCAGAAATAACTGCGGAAAAATCCAATTAAAGAAAACTGACGAACAGGCTAACGAACGAGCGTTCGTTATCTGTAACTAACGAGCGAAAACCATTCGTTAAAATGAACGTACGGACGAACGTCCGCTAAAAAGAAAAAATGGGAAAACCCGGCGAACCGAAAAAACAACGAACTAGGGTTTTCTTTAAAAAAACGGATCGGTTTTCTTTAAAAAAACCGACAGCTACCTCGCCGGTCCGGCGAGATGCGCCGGCGACGGCGGGGCGAGGCGGCGGTGGCACGGCGCGGCAGCAGGCGGTGGTGGCGCGGCGAGGCAGCAGGCGGCGGCGGCGCGACGGCTTGGGCGGCGGCTCTGGGCGGGGTGGGTATATAAGGGGGGGGGGGTGCCTGGGGGGGGGGGCAAGGGGCGGCGAAGGTGGAGTCCGGCTCAGACTCCTCCGAGTCGGGGCGGCGGCGGCGCGGCAGGTCCCCTGGAAGGAGACGGCGCGCGGGACAGGCGGGCCGGCGACTTTGCTTCGGCCCAGTTAGCCACTGCGCACTTTTTTTTAAATAAATTCTGCCGAAACTAAAAAAATCCTAGAAAATAAAATAAAAATCTAAAAATGCCAAAACAAATTTTCACCGTCTAAATGAAATATTTAGAACGGGATGAACATTTTCTTGGCCCTAAAATGCAACTTTGAAAAATGTTCAATTTTTCTAATGCAAACAAAATTGCAATAAAATCCAAATAAAAACAAATATTTGATTTTAATTTTCCTCCAATATTTCAATTATTTTGGAGAAGTCATATTATCTCCTCTCATATATTTTATTATGAAATATTTTCGGAGAGAAAAATAATTAAAACCAAAATCCTTGTTTCAAAATTGGATAAAATCAAATTCAAAAACCGGGGAAATCCCCAACTCTCTCTGAGGGTCCTTGAGTTGCTTAGGATTTCGAGGATCGCGAGACGAAAATGCAATAAAATATGATATGCAAGAATGATCTATGTATAACATTCCAAATTGAAAATTTGGGATGTTACAAACCTACCCCCCTTAAGATGAATCTCGCCCTCGAGATTCGGGTTGGCTAGAAAATATGTGTGGGTGGTCTTTGCGAAGATCATCATCTCGTTCCCATGTGGCTTCGTCCTCGGTATGGTGGCTCCACTGAACTTTGCGAAACTTGATAACCTTGCTGTGGGTGACTCGACTGGCAAACTCCAAAATCTTGACTGGCTTCTCCTCATAAGTCAAGTCATTGTCCAACTGAATCACCTCCAAGGGTACGGTATCTCTTAGCTGTATATCGGCCATGTCAGCATGGCACTTCTTCAACTGGGAAACGTGAAACACATCGTGAACTCCTGACAGTCCTTCGGGTAACTCCAACTTGTAGGCAACTTCTCCCATCCATTCCAAAACACGATACGGTCCTACAAATCTCGGGGCTAACTTTCCCTGAACTCCAAAATGTTTCACTCCTCGCAAAGGTGATACTCGCAGATATGCTCTATCTCTGATTTCATAGGTTACCTCCTTGCGCTTTGAATCTGCATAACTCTTCTGTCTGGACTGAGCTATCTTCAGTCTATCTCGAATCAGTTTAACCTTCTCCTCAGACTCTTTGATCAAGTCTAGTCCAAACAATTGTCGGTCTCCAACTTCATCCCACATCAACGGTGTTCTGCACCTTCGTCCATGCAGGGCTTCAAACGGTGCCATCTTCAGACTAGCTTGGTAACTATTGTTGTATGAGAACTCAGCATAAGGCAAATTATCATCCCAACTAGATCCATAATCTAGCGCCCAGGCTCTCAACATATCCTCCAGAATATGGTTGATTCACTCGGTCTGTCCATCCGTCTGCGGGTGAAATGTTGTACTGAACTCCAATCTCATTCCCAAAGTCTGGTGCAACTGATGCCAAAACTTTGAGGTAAACTATGTCCCTCTATCCGATACGATGGTCCTCGGAACTCCATGCAAACATACGATCCTGGTCATATATATCTTGGCCAACTTTGCACTAGTATAAGTTGTTTTCACTGGGGTAAAGTGTGCCACTTTGGTCAAGCGGTCAACTACTACCCATATATAATCATATCCTGATTTGGTCCTGGGCAATCCAGTGATAAAATCCATGCCAAGTTTATCCCACTTCCATTCGGGTATCGGCATAAGTTGTAGCAATCATGCTGGCTTTTGATGTTATGCCTTCACTCTCTGACATACATCACATACGGCTACATACTCGGCGATATCCTACTTCATCCCTGTCCACCAGAAATGTTCCTTCAAATCCAAATACATCTTGGTGTTTCCGGAGTGTATCGAGTATGGTGAGTCATGAGCCTCATGAAGTATTAATTTCCTGATCTCTGTGTTATTGGGCACATAAACACGGTCCTCAAACCATAAGGTGTCGCGCTCATCCTCACGAAAACCTTTGGCCTTTCCTTCGCTCATTTTCTCTTTTATCTCCGCAATCTCTTTGTCATCCTTCTAAGCTTCTCGAATCTTTCCTAACAATGTAGACTGAACCTCCATTGTTGCAACAAAACCTCTAGGTACAATCTCTAATCGAAGTTCCCTGAGATTCTCTGCTAACTCCTTCGGCAATCCCGTGCTCTCTAGGGTATTAGCATAACTCTTCCGGCTCAAAGCGTCTGCTACGACATTGGCCTTTCCTGTATGATACTGAAGATTCATGTCATAATCCTTTATAAGCTCCAACCATCTTCTCTGCCTAAGGTTCAGTTCCTTCTGTGTGAAGATGTACTTCAAACTCTTATGATCCGTGTACACATCAGAATGGTTTCCAATAAGGTAATGCCTCCAAGTCTTCAACGCATGCACTACGGCTGCTAGCTCCAAATCATGCATGGCATAATTCAACTCATGTGGTTTTAGTTGTCGTGAGGCATACAAAACAACTCTTCCGTCCTGCATGAGCACACTTCCAAGTCCTAAGCATGAGGCGTCGCAATACACTTGAAATTCCTTACGTATATCTGGCAGTGTCAACACTGGGGCTGTAGTCAAACGTTTCTTCAGCTCCTGGAAACTTGCCTTACAATCTTCCGTCCATTTAAACTTGGTATCCTTCTTCAATAACTCCGTCATTGGCTTTGCAATCTTGGAAAAATTCTCAATGAATCTCTGATAGTATCCTGCGAGTCCAAGAAAACTATGGATCTCGCTAACTGAAGTGGGTGCCAACCATCTAGTGACTGACTGAACTTTGGTGGGGTCTACTGCTATACCTTCTCCTGATATAACATGTCCAAGGAATCCGACTTCCTTCAACCAAAACTCGCATTTGCTGAACTTGGCATACAACAGATGTTCCCTGAGTTTCTTGAGAACTAAACGCAAATGCTCCTTGTGTTCCTCTTCATTCTTCGAATATACCATTATATCATCGATGAACACCACAACAAACTTATCCAAATATTCCATGAACACCTTGTTCATCATGCTCATGAAATAGGCAGGGGCGTTAGTCAGTCCAAACGACATGACCGTATATTCGTATAACCCGTACCGTGTGGTGAAGGATGTCTTTGGTATATCCTTCTCGCGAATCTTCAACTGATGGTATCCTGATCGCAGATCGATCTTCGAAAACACCTTAGCTCCTTGTAGCTAGTCAAACAGATCATTGATCATCGGCAATGGGTACTTGTTCTTAATCGTTACTTCGTTCAAGGCCCGATAATCAACAACCATTCTTAGGGACTTATCCTTCTTCTCAACCAAAAGCACTGGGGCTCCCCACGGTGATGAACTCCGTCGAATGTAACCTTTCTCCAATAACTCCTTGATCTGTTTCTTAATCTCCTCCAGATCATTCGCGGACATCCGATAGGGTCTCTTGGATATTGGCCCTATTCCTGGTAATAATTCTATCAAAAACTCGATATCTCAATCCGGTGGCATGCCTGGTAACTCCTCTGAAAAAACATCCGGGTAATCCTTTACTACAGGCACTTCCTCCTGAACAACTCCCGTGAGGGTATTTACTTGGCTACTTCTTGGCGCATGCCTAGATATATACTTGACCCTTTTTTCCCTCCGGGCTGGTGAGACAAATTGACTTACTAAGACAGTCAATGCTTCCTCCATACTTTGACATCCAGTCCATTCCTAATATCACACCCAATCCTTGTGACTCCAAGATAATTAGGTCGGACGGAAAAACATGGTTGCCAATGGTTAAGGGTATCTGGTCGCACCATCGACTAGCCATATACTCTGCTCCAGGTGAAATTACTAACAGAGGGGTCCTAAGGGTTTGGATCGGTAGTTTAAACTTATCCACGAATTCCCTTCATATGTATGAATGCGATGCACCGGTATCAAAAAGAACAAGAGCGGTAAATGACTTAACCAAAAACTTACCTATAATCGTGTCTGGCTGCTCTTCAACCTCCTCCACGTTAACGTGGTTCACTTGTCCTTTGTTGAATGGATTGGGCTTCTTCCCAGTGCTCTCGTTTCCGTTTCCATTCTTCCCTTCGGGGCACTCCATGGCATAGTGTCTAGTCTTCCCACACTTGAAACAAGTAACGTGGCTTAGGTCTCTCTTGGTGGGTGTGGCTGGATTGGGGCGGTTCTGATTGTTGCTTGCTCCATTCCCATTCCCATTCCTTGGGCCAGTATGTTTATGGTTACTTCCTCCATTATGGGTGTGGCCTCCATGGTTATGAACAAGTCCTCCCGAGTTCGGGGTTAGGCGGGGCTTCTGCTGAGCTCCTGAGTTATACCTCCCTTGTCCATACTTCCTCTTACGGTTCTCAATCTGCTGCTGCTTCCCTTCAAGCATAAGAGCCTTATCTACCAACTCCTGGTAGTTGTTAAATGTTGCCACCATCAACTGCATGCTCATCTCATCATTCAGCCCTTCCATAAACTTCTCCTGCTTTGCGGCATCTGTGGCCACATCATCAGGGGCATAGCGAGATAACTTGCTAAACTCATCCACATATTGAGCCACAGTATGGTTCCCCTGGCGTAAGTTGCGAAACTCACGCTTCTTCATACTCATTGCTCCAGTTGAGACATGAGCTGTACGGAAGGCTTGCTGAAACTGGTTCCATGTCACCGTGGCTATAGGGTAGGTGACAGTGTAATTCTCCCACCATGAGGCTGCTGGTCCATCCAACTGATGTGCGGCAAAACGCACCTTCTCAGCATTGGTACATCCTGCAGTGGTTAACTCCCTTCCAATCCCGCGGAGCCAATCATCTGCTACTATAGGCTCGGTGCTACCGAAAAACACCGACGGCTGCAACCTTAGAAAACGGGCTAAGTTATCAACTGGTGGTGGTGGTGGATTGTTGTTGTTGTTGTTGCCTTGGTTCTGAACTAACAACTGCATCATGGTATTCTGTTGCTGCATCAACTGAGTGAGCTCCGATGGGAAAGCAAATCTGGGGTCACGTCTCGGAGGCATCTGATGGGTTTAGAGGGGAGAGATTAGAATAGAATGAGGTATAATGAGAAAGCACTACCCATATGCACATGAGATAAACACAATCATTTCACTCAATCAATCAAGCAAGGCATACAATCGGTCTAGAACTATTGCAGTAGTGCTCGGACTACTCTATTTACATGGTGGAATACTACTACTGATGTGGTGGTCCTAAAAATATTCCTCGGTTGAAGACTCTATGATATCTGCTCCAGCTTCGTCCTCATAGTCATCATCGCTAAGGTCGGAGTCGCTGTCGTCGATGATGATGTAGTCCTCCGGACGAATCTCCTTGGGTTCTTCGTCTTCTTCTACCAGTGTGGGGTCTCCCATGAATATTCCGATCTCCATAATCAGGTCGTCATTCTTCTCCACTAGTACGACGATTTCCTCCTCATAATCTTCACGTGTAGCCTTGAGTTCTTCCTCCAGTTCTGTGATCCTAGTCATTGCCTTCTTCATATCTATCATGCCTGGGCACATCTGATTCTCCTGGCGTCGAATGTGCTGGTTTAGTTCCTAGATGAAAGCTGCAATTGATCTATCCTTCCTGGTGCTGATCATCTCCCATTGCTCATCTCGGTGCCCACAAATCTGGTAGATAGTATCCTTAAGTTCCTTTTGGTAAACTTCTCCAATGCGTCCCATGGTGATGTGAGCTGCCATACTCTTGTCTAGCCTCCAGGTTGGTGCATCAAAGGAAAACTCTATGGGTTTAGTGACTGGCGTGAAGGTTCTTCCTGGAACTTGAACTTCAATCACCCATCGCTCCTCTTCTGGTAAAGTGGCGTTGTAAGTCCCGGTGAAGCTTGGTATTCCTATGTTCAGGTACCTAGTGACTTCCTTCAAGTGTCGTCCAAAAGGTGCTTCTTCATCCGGTTGTGCAAACTTGTTCCTTGCATCCGCCATCCTAAAGAGTGGAAAATGGAGATGAGTCAGAAATGAGAAGAGAATAGTGATCTATGGCATTAGCTTAGTGGTCGTGTCCTACACTCAGCGTGTGCTCTGATACCATCTTGTAGCAACCCGACCTCAAACGGTCAAGTCTCTGTGCTTCAGTGTCATCCCTGGATCGGTAATGCTGACACACACAGTACTCGAGGATTTATAACAGAGTAGAAATCACACACTTATTACATCGAATGTCTCCAAAGAGAACTTATTACAATAAATATGGCTTAAGGCCATCTAATATGATAACAACGGAAGGCTTGGAAGATAAAGTGAGTCCATCAACTCCAACGGCATAGCTGAGCTACACAGCAATGACCTAACGAACCTTACTCCTCGTCTGAAAAGTCTGCAACATAATACGTTGCAGCCCGAAAACGGGTCAGCACATGGAATATGCTGTCAAAGTAACACAGTAGAGCAAGAACAGAATAATGCTATCACTACATGCATATTTGGCTGGTGGAAAGCTCTATGGTTATAGTTTTTGTGAAAAGCCAATTTTTCCCAACAATAAAGGAATAGAATTTAATTTAACTATCATGGTAGTTGAAACATCATTGAGAAGGTCCCTCCAACTCAATCCCAATTAAAAGTAATTATCAACCCAACAATATTAATTTAAGAGCGATGAGATACTTAAGATACTCCAAGTACTAGATACTCAAGATGTCCATAACCGGGGACACGGCTAACCATGATTAGTTTGTACACTCTACAAAGGTTTGCACACTTTTCCCCACAAGACTCGATCTCCTCCGTTGGATTTCTCGCACTACATGGTGTTTGAGAAACGGATGACCGAGACACAGTCTTTCAGGAACATTAACTCTCTACTCCGGGCAGACCATACCAAACCTACAACCCACTACCTGTTGATCCACCTCTTGAAGAGCTTCACGTAACTTACTCAACTATGCTAGAGCCCATAATAGCTTGTGGCTGCACACAAAAGTTTCTAGCATGAATCATCTCAGTTCCCTTTGAGCCTGGGTGACGGTCCATAGGAAAATCACATGGGTACTCCGGGATTTCCAAAAATACAGGCAACACTGGGTAATCCAGGTGCCTCAATCCACCCAGATGTGTATTTAAGTTGCCACCTTAAGTTGAACCATTAATTAACAATCTCACATCTGTCATGGATTTCACTCACCCAAACCACGTCTACGAGCATAGCATAGCAATATAAGCAACGCGTAGAAGTAACTCCCAAGGGTTTGAATGTAACAGGGCAATAGGTTCTACCTCATCAACTACTTCCCAACCCACAAGTTAATGACATCCTAACCATGCAATGTTTGAGGATTGGAACTAATGCATAAAAACTGGGTGATAAAGGGTATGATCAAAGTGTTACTTGCCTTGCTGACGATCCGCGAAACCTAGAGACTCCAAATAACACGCTTCGCACTCTGGGAATTCTATCGCAAACAAAAAATAGCATACATAAGCAATCAAGCAAAGAAACATGGGTAAAACTCAAATAAGAAGGTCTAACCAGAAAGTTCAACTTAAGAACTCCGGTTTGCAAAAAGAATCAAATCGAACGGAGCAACGAAACTCAAACAAAAAAGAAAACAAGATCCGTTTACTAATCTGGACCTAGGTCAAATTTTACAGTAGCAAAAGCTTGTTTAAGTTGGTTAAGCGGAAAGAGGGTCTCGAGACAAAGATCTAGGCGCTTGAATCGCCTGATTCCGTCAAACGAGCGAAAAGATAAACTAGAACGAAAATCGGATCAGAAATCGCGATCAAAAATAACCGCGGAAAAATCCGATTAAAGAAAACTGACGAACAGGCTAACGAACGAGCGTTCGTTATCTGTAACTAACGAGCGAAAACCGTTCGTTAAAAAGAACGTACGGACGAACGTCCGATAAAATAAAAACCGGGAAAAACCGGCGAACCGAAAAAACAACGAACTAGGGTTTTCTTTAAAAAACCAGATCGGTTTTCTTTAAAAAACCGGGGGCTACCTCGTCGGTCCGGAAAGATGCGGCGGCGACGGCGGGGCGAGGCGGAGGCGGCACGGCTCGGTAGCGGCGCGGCGCGGCGCGGCAGCAGGCGGCGGCGGCGCGGTGGTTGCGGGCGGCGGCTTCGGGCGGGGTGGGGTGGTGGTGGCGGTGGCAGGTGGGGTATATAAAGGGGAGGGGTGCCTTGGGGAGGGGGCAAGGGGCGGCAGAGGTGGAGTCCGGCTCGGACTCCTCCGAGTCGGGGTGGCGGCGGCGCGGCCGGTCTCCTGGAAGGAGATGGCGCGTGGGAGAGGCGGGCCGGTGGCTGGGCTTTGGCCTAGTTAGCCACTGCGCACTTTTAAAAAAAATCCGTCGAAACTAAAAAAATCCTAGAAAATAAAATAAAAATCTAAAAATGCCAAAACAAATTTCACTGTCTAAATGAAATGTTTAGAACAGGATGAACTTTTTCTTGGCCCTAAAATGCAACTTTGAAAAACGTGCAATTTTTCTAATGCAAACAAAATTGCAATAAAACCCAAATAAAAACAAATACTTGATTTTAATATTTTTCCTCCAATATTTCAATTATTTTGGATAAGTCATATTATCTCCTCTCACATATTTTATTATGAAATATTTTCGGAGAGAAAAATAATTAAAACCAAAATCCTCGTTTTAAAATTTGATAAAATCAAATTTGAAAACCGGGGAAATCCCCAACTCTCTCCGAGGGTCCTTGAGTTTCTTAGGATTTCAAGGATCGCGAGACGAAAATGCAATAAAATATGATATGCAAGAATGATCTATGTATAACATTCCAAATTGAAAATTTGGGATGTTACAATTTTACAAAGTAGCAACGCTTGGCACTTGGGGGCTAATGCATGACATTCAGAAAGTTTTCAAGTTGATCCGGATCACACTACTTATTTGGACTGATTTAAGACAGTTATGAAGTTAAGTACCGGCTCATTTATGATAAATTGAGCCAGCTCTTGGGGACTACAGGTGAAAGTTTATACTAATCTGTTGGACTTAAGAAAAATGTAAAGACAAGGTATCAACCTATATCATAAGTCTACAGATCATTCAGGTTCATCATAATCTGAAGACTTGGGGGCTGGCAGAGTATATATAAACCGGAGTACATACCTCATATTTCAGTTGCAATTGCTTAACCATCTCAATTTCCGAGTCACAGCTGGAATGCACATGACTGAGATAGCCGGACAGTACATCACTAACATTCAGGTGAGCGTAGTGAGAGATATCAAACTGTACTTTCTGCCTTTCCAAGGCCTCCTGTTTGGCAGAATGCCTGGCCAATACAGTCGGATTACCCGGCGCAACAAATCTACTGCCAGTGATCAGAATGTCATGGTCAGAAGATGATGGCGGGTTAGCTGAACCGGATGGTCTGACGATGGATGGATCGACAATGGTTTCGTCGGCTGACGGCTCAGGAGGGTCCAATTGAGCATAGGCAGCCGGATCTTCTGGCGCTTCAGATTGAGCAGAAGGAGTTGATGTTGCCGGCTCAGGTGCATGATTTTTTTGGGTCTTCTGCCGGCTTAATCACCTTAGCTTTCTTGGACTTCGCTTGACCACTAAGAAAGATTTTTTATGAGATAGTTAGTATAATGATGTAGTTTTAAAGATGTAGAGGAAAGATGATTGTCCTTACCCAGGGGAAGTCTTGAAAGCCGTAAATTGAGTTTGCGACGAGTCGCCAGAAGAGCGAGAAACCTCCTGCAAAGGTAAAATAAAGTTAGTAATGCAAGGGAATAGACCCATTAATGGAAGCAAAAGACAAAGATGAAAGAAACCTCATTCTGGCGTTTTCGAGGAGTTTGTTGTAAATCAGAAGGCGGATCATCGTCGTCATTAGTCTGGGCCTGACGGCGGCTCTCATATTGCTGCTTTTTCAAAAGAAAATGAGGGTCCAAATAAGCCAAAGGGTGCGAAAACCTTACTTTCCGGGTTACCAGTCGAAGTTTCTATCATGGCAAAGGGGCTGAGTCGGAGGAAATAGTCACCTCTTCTTCCACGGCCTGGCTGGCCCTCGTGTCATCCTGGCAATAGTCAGTGTCAATAAGATAGTTGAAAATTTGGCCAAGGGAGTCAAGGGCTACCTCCGACTCAGAAGCATCATCCAGCTGAAACATGTCAGATGCAGTCTTCTTCTTCTTAGGCTTCCGGGTCGTTCTCCTGGCGGCTATGGCAGCAACTTTAGCCTTCTTGGCGGCTTCATGATCATACTTGGCCTTCCGGAAGTTAGATTTGGCCTGTAAACAAATAAACAGGTTAAAAGGTCATGGAAGTATTTAAACTACTGAGGAAAACACAAAAAAGAGAGAGAGGTCACAGGTTTTCACCTCTGGTGCCGGGTTAAGTTTGCAGAAGGGGTTTAACCCAACCTTGCTGCAGTCCTCGTATTTGCCATTCACAAGGATGGTTGACATTGCAACAATGTCTTCTTCAGTCAATTGAACAGAGCTATAACGCAGAGAGTCATTTGGGCCTCCGCCATACTCATACATTAACTTGGATCGGCGGCTTAGAGGGATGACCCGCCATGCGACCCAGCAACGGATCAGGTCAACTCCAGTTAAGCCATTCCCCAATAAAGCTTGAATCCTTTTAATAGATGGAATAAGCTTCTTGCGTTTAGCAGCGGTAAGCTTATCTTTGGGATGGCTCGGTAAGACTATTAAGGGAAAGACGGCGCCCTGTCGGCGCTGAATTGAGATTCCACCAAGCTCCAAAATAAGGCCGTTGGTGCATTCGTTCTGGCGGTTCAGATAAAAGTATTCTCTGAAGAGTTCCACGGTCGGTTCTTCTTGAAGATATACCTCATAAAGAACTTGAAAATTGTAGATATTGGATATAGAGTTGGGTCCAATGTCTTGTGGGCGAAGCTTGAAAAAATGCAGAACGTCTCGGAAGAACTTTGAGCCGGGTGGTGAGAAGCCCCGGTTCATGTGATCAGTGAAAATGATAACTTCACCGTCTTTGGGCTGAGGCCGTTCTTCGTCCGGGTCAGGAGCACGATAAGACATAACGTTTTTCTCTGGCAAAAATCCTATGGTGACAAATTCCTTCAAGGTATCCTCAGTAACTGTGGAAGGGACCCAGTTGCAGACGGTTGGCGCTTTGGACGGCATGATGAAAGGACAGACTAAAAAAAAGTGATGTGCCGGTTCAATTCAATGATGAAATTAGAAGTTAAATGATGATGGTACAAATAAGTAATGGCATCTTAAAATAAGGGCTAATGACATATAAATGAAAAGTGAGCCGGCGTGATAAGCCGCCATGACTAAAGATATTCGAAGGATGCCAGAAACAAAATTGGCTAAGTGTTGACACAAACAAGTTTACCAAGATGTCATTATTATTTTGGATCAAATGGCCATTTCGAAAAGAAAATATTCTAGATCTAAAAATCTAGTGCAGATAAGTTCGTGAGTTATAGTGAGGCCTCTGTACAGGAAAAAGGGATCTACTGGTATCAAAAATAGACGCAAAACAACTACCGCATGAGTTATATGTTCCTTTTTGGATCAGGAGAGGCTGCAAAGGAGGAACTACGAAGAAACTGTGATGAACTATGAATAACACACAGAAACCTAGAAACCCTAATGCGGATCTGAGGAGCAGGAAGGTGAACACTTACATCCACGGATCTTCTGCGGAGGGTCGCCGTCATTCTCTAGATCGATTCAGGTTGACGCAGCGGCCGAGGTCGAGGAAGACGAGGTGCTCTGCGACGGCGGCGGAGCTCGAGCGGCAGTAGGGTTGCGAGAGGAAGAAGATGAAGAAAGGGAGGTGTGAGGAAAGACATGGTCGTGCCTATTTATAAGGGGATAAGCGAATAGGTAGGCGCGAAAATCGAGGAAGACCCAAATAATGATTATCCAGCTAAATGGACGCCTCGATTCTCGGAAGACATTTAAGGATAAAGATCTATTGGAGATGACATCATAGCAAGCTTTCATATTTTCGGAAGATGACATCATGGTGGGTTACAAAGCTTTTACAGACAAAGGAAGATGGATTTCATCTAAATGTTGAAGGTTGACAAGAACAAGGTTCAAATCAACCTGGGGCCTAATGTTGGGAATATAACTTTCAGGTATGACCCACCCAGGAGGGGCCGGGTCAACCCTAATGGCAGATTGTTAAGAGAAGCCCAGTAATATTCAAGGTGATAGTTTATTAAGAATTGTAGAAGGCCTAAGCCCAGAGGAGGCTTAAGGCCCAATATTGTAAACCGCCATATGTAAAGAAAGACTTGTAAAGAAAGGCATATAAAAGAAGTCACCGAGCCGGACACGTTTTATGAGCCGGTCGGGACTCCCTAGGCCGCCAGGCATCTACCAATGTATATAAGGGGACGACCCGGCGGCGGCTTAGGACAAGAAACAATAGATCGATAGCCAAGCTACTGGATTCGCTCCTTGGTCATCGAAACCTATCAATACAACATCAACTGGATTAGGCCTTACCTTCACCGTAAGGGGCCGAACTAGTATAAACCTCTCGTGTCCTTTGTCCCAATTAACCCCTTTAAGCTTCCTTGTTGCGATGGCCCTGCAACTAAGTCCTTTTGCTAGGACATCTGCCGTGAAAATTCCACGACAAGTTGCTTAAAATTCATAATATATTTCCTAAGTGAGATGATCTTAGAGGGAGGAAAATACTTGGAAATAAAAGCATGTTTACACTTATTCCATGAATCAATAGTATTTTTAGGCAAAGATGAAAACCAAGTTTTAGCACGATCTCGTACTGAGAACGAAAATAGCTTCAATTTAACAATATCATTATCCACATCTTTTTTCTTTTGCATATCACACAACTCAACGAAATTATTAAGATGGGATGCGACATCTTCACTAGGAAGGCCGGAAAATTAATTTTTCATAACAAGATTCAGCAAAGCGGCATTAATTTCATAAGATTCCACACTAATGGCGGGAGCAATCAGAGTACTAATAAAATCATTATTATTAGTATTGGAAAAGTCACACAATTTGGTATTCTCTTGAGCCATCGTGATAAAGCAAGCAATCTAACACACGAGCAAACAAAACGCAAACGAAAAGGCGATCGAAAGAAGGGTGAAGAAAAGGGCAAATCTTCTCGAAAATTGTTTTAGAAGTGGGGGAGAGGAAATGTAACGTCCCAAATTTTCAATTTGGAATGTTATACATAGGTCATCATATGCATATCATATTTTTATTTGCATTTTGGTTTGTGATCCTAAAAAAATCCTAAGCAACTCAAGGACCCACGGAGAGAGTTGGGGATTTTATTATTTTCATATTTGAATTTTCTCAAATATTGAAAAGTGGATCACTTTGGTTTTAATTATTTTTCTCTCCAAATAATATTTCCAGTATTAAAAATAAATAAGAGGAGATAATATGACTTCTCCAAGATAAAAGAAATATTGGACGAAAAATTATTAAAATCAAATAAATTATTTTTATTTGGATTTTATTGCTATTTTCTTTGAATTAGAAAAATGTGCATTTTTCTAAAATTGCATTTTAGGCCAAGAAAATGTTCCGGATCGACTAGGCCGAAGCCCAGCCGGCCCACTCCCGTGCCACCCTCGTCGTCATGCTCACGGCGGACTCGGGAGTCCGACCCCGAGCCGCCGACGTCGCCCCCTCCCGCACGCCACCGCAACCCCCCGGGCCTTTAAAAGCCCAGGACGCCGCCACCTCGACCCCCACACTGCCCCGCCCCGCCACTCAGCGCCGCCTGCCGCTGCCGCAGCCACCGAGTCGACGCCGCAGCTCCGCCGCCGCCACGCTGCCGCCCCGCCGCCCGAGCCGCGCCGGAGCCGCCGCCGCACGCCGCCCACCCGCCGGAATCCCGCCGGATCTCGCCATTTTCCGCCGCCTTTTTTGGTTTTTAGGTAAAAGCCGCCGGTTTTCTTAAAACCCTAAGTTCGTTTTTTTATTTTCTTAGATCGGTTTTCGCCGGTTTACTTTTTCAGCGGACGTTCGTCCGTTCATTCATTTTAACGAACGTTGTTCGCCGGTTAGGTTCAGACAGCGAATGTTCGTTCGTTAGTTTTTTATTTTTATTTTTATTATCGGACAGGGACCTATCCGCAATTTCTTTTATCACAGATTATCCCCTGATCTTCAAACCCTCACCGTTTCTTAACCGTTTGTCGAAATCCAATGAAACCAACGCCAAAATCTTCTTCTCGAACCCATCTTTCTGTTTAATCAACTTGAACAAGGTGTTGACAATTTAAAATTTGGTTTCAAGCAGATTTGTTTACGAAGTTCTTTTGACCGTAGTTTCAGTTCCGTAGCTCCGATTCGATTGATTCTTTTTGCAGATCGAAGCTCTTCAGTTGAACTTTCATTTTGGATCTTCTTATTTGAAGTTTTACCTGTGCATCTATGCTTAAGTGCTTATGTATGCTATTGTTTGTTTGCGATAGAATTCCCGGAGTGCGCAGCGTGCTACTACATGTCACTAGGTTTTGCGGATCATCAACAAGGCAAGTAACACTTTGATCGTACTATTTTCTTACCCAGTTTTTATGCATTAGATACAACGCTCAAACATTTCATGAGTAGGATCCCTTAACATGTGGGTTTTGGGAAGTAGATGATGAGGTAGAACCTATTGCCCTTTTTAATATCAAACCCTGGGAGTTACTTCTACGTTATGCTTATACTGCCATGCTATGCTCGTAGACGTGGATTGGGTTTGAGTGTATCCATGACAGATGTGAGATTGTTAATTAATGGTTAACTTAAGGTGGCTACTTAAATACACATCTGGGTGGATTGGTTGCGGTCACCTGGAGAATCCAGTGTTATCCTAGGATATCCCAGAGTACCCGTGTGATCATCCTAAGGTTCGCCACCTAGGCTCAAAGGGATCATAAGATTATTCATGCTAGAAACTTCCGTGTGCAGCCACAAGCTATTATGGGCTCTAGAACAGTGGAGTAAGTTGCATGACCTCTTCCAGTGGTAGGCTAGCAGATGTAGGGGATGTAGGTTGGTACGGTCTACCCAGGGTTAGAGTTAATGCTTCTGAAAGACTGTGTCTCAGTCATCCGCTTCTCAAACACCTTGTAGTGCGAGAAATCCAACGGAGGAGATCGAGTCTTGTGGGGAAAAGTGTGCAAACCTCTGTAGAGTGTACAAACTAATCATGGTTAGCTGTGTCCCCGGTTATGGACATCTTGAGTATCTGGTTCTTGGATTATCATGTTGATCTCATCACTCTATTAATTTAATTTGGTTGGGTATCTAGTGAGTTTGGCAGTGTGCCGATCAAGAGGATCCCTAGATACCATCATGTTGCCGACAGCTAAGATTCGAATACGATCATGTAGCCCCTAGTGGCTTTGGCGTTGCGCCGATCAAGAGGGTACCGACAGCTATGTTCTCTTTGGTTCGAATACGACCTATGTTTGAACAGGAAGCCCCCAAATGACCTTAGAGGTTTTTAACGACGCTGATTCGAATACGATCCAAGTTGGACCCAAAAGGGGGTTAAGCTATGATTCGAATACGATCAAGAAGCCCCCTAGTGAGTTTGGCAGTGTGTCGATCAAGAGGGTACCGACAGCTATGTTCTCTTTGGTTCGAATACGACCTATGTTTGAATAGGAAGCCCCCAAGTGACCATATAAATTTTGGCATCGCGCCGATCAAGAGGGTGCCGGCAGCTATGCTCGATGAGCAGGAAGCCCCCAAGTGATCATAATAAAGTAAGCCGTAAGGCAGGATACCCATGTTTAAACTGCGCATCGTGGCAGCAAGTTCTCTTTGGCAACCTTTAATCTTCTGAGAACTCGAATCTTGCGAGATATTAATTCTTTTTGAACCGGAACTTTAAAACAGATTTGAAAGCTTCAAAACTTCGTGGGAGACAGATTGTCCTTGAGCCGGATGTTTGAACCAGATTTGAGAGCTTAAAAGCTTTGTAAGAGACAAATTTACCTTGAGCCGGTTGTTTGAACCGGATTTGAGAGCTTCAAAGCTTTATGGGAGAGAGATGTCGCTTGATACGGATTTTAAACCGGAATCTTTATTTTGAACCAACAATTTTCCGACGGCCTTTAAACTGGCAATATTTACTGAGCCATGGCATCATAGCCCCCGAGTCTCAAGGCGACTTGAGCAGTTGGCTTGAGATTCTTCATAATTAACCGTGATATAGACCGATTTGAATCCTGCGTGGGACAACTTGCAAACCGGAGTAATTGCTCCTTTAACTGGTATCTCAGGCCAGTAATTATCCACCGTGAAGTTGATGATCATCACGGTGAAGCTGAAATCAATCACGGCCGAGTCAGCCGCGGAGCAGACAGATGAGCCGGCCACGGCGTTGTAAGCCAGCGCGGACGGACGAGTCAATCGCAGGCGCGGTAAGCCGCGTGGACCGGCAAGTCAATCACAGGCGCGGTCGATGAGTCAGTCATGTATTTGATGTAACGGGGGCAGCGACTCGCATACATATCCATCGAGCAGCACAGCACGGACAAGCGCTAGTGCAAAGTGATGTCGGCGCGCGCCCCTTCTGCGACACCTTGGTGATGAATAATGATCCTGCGAAAAAATATCATGGATCAGAGTAATTGTACTCAAATGATTTAATATATGCTGAAAAATACTTAGAAAAGATAGCACCTGCTAATATATTGGATGAACGCAAACGTGCAACCTCTAGTATATATATTTTTTATGTAGATATAACCGATCGCCTGATGGATTTAATGTGCATCAAAACGTAGAGCACTACTTGGTGCACTTGGACTGCTTGTTATCACCGTCCTTATTGCCTTTTTCAGCAAGAAAGGCTGTTTGCGGCCGGGTAACAGACGGGGGGCTGTCTGATCTGTGGTAGTAACTGTAGATAATCCCCGTGGTCACAATACTGTTGGGGCGAGACCTTTTTGTTTTCTCCTTTTGCTCACACTCCACGTGAATATATTGGCCTTCGCCATTTAGTAGGAGTAGTAATCTGTGAAGATTAACTACCAACACATAATGCTTTTATTCACATATGTCAGTAACTGTTCCGCCACTGACCAAGTCAATCTTGATTAGCCATGTGATGGCAGGGGAGGTACTGCTGATTGTAGTAGAGGTCGCAGGCGGAAAAACGACGACTGGCCGCATCAAACATTTTTATTCTCCTTTGCAATTCCTCAAATGATTGAACGTCCAAGGAGCTCCTGATTGTGACTGTCTGTAGAAGAAATGGCGGCTCACAAGAAATGGTGGCTCGGAATGAGGAAGAAATGGCAGCAGCAGTGGAAGTGTCTGACGTAGGCGCGTGCGTCGCCGAAACAGTCCAGCGTGACGGGTCAGAGATGCCGTCCGGCAGGCCGGCTCACCGATGGATTTGAGACCGCGCTGATTTGCAGCAGGGTCGGAGCAACAGGTGGCGGCTCACGGCGGCTCCGAGTCACGGAAAAGGGCCGGAGGCGCGCGAGTAGCAAACCGGCAGGGCGCGGTAACGGTGTAGAAAAGCGGCGACTTGCAGTAGTGAACCGGCAGGCAGGCGCGACCGCGGAGGTGGCACGGGCACGCATCCAAGCACTGAGGCAGTGTTGTACAACTGCGGGCGGGAAGGTGAGCCATGGCCACGGCGAGGGCGGCTTGCAGGCACAGCTCGACGGCGACCGGCTCGGCGTGAGGCCACAGAGCAGAGGCAGGCGGACGGCTCAGCGGTGGCGGATCAAACCAGACCTTGGAGGCGGTTTGGAAACGCGCCGGCGAGCACGCGGTGTGGAGTCGGAGTCAGGTGACCCAGAGACCAACGACGACTCATAGTAATGAAGGCGAGGCTGTAGCGGCCAGTGCGGCGCGAGGGCGGCTCTTGAATGGCGACTCGGCCGTTGGCGGCTTGGCCATAGCGGCAGAAAAGGCGAGGCGTGACCGACAGAGAAGGCAGCAGAGGCGGAGCAAAGCGGCAGCTGCTGTAGACCCGCGGTCGTAGAGCGAGGCCAGCGGAGGCGATTTGCGGTAGAGGCAGGCTGGCCAGGCGCGTCCGGTCCAGGGCGCAGCCACAGCCATAGCGCCGGTAGAGGGCGGTTCGGAAGCGGGCTTGTAGTGCAGCGATTGCCGCAGCGGCGGTGGAACGAGTCCACGCCATCGACCCCATCCAATCCGGGTTGTGGTTGCTTTGATTTTTTTTTATTGACGAATCGTTCGCCTAGAACTTTCCTTTCTTTTGATTATTTTCTCCGATCCAGCTCGTACTGCTTACTGATTGGTTTTGCAAAGTACTAGTCATACTTGGTAGTTGATCTCCACGGGATTTTAGCATGTAACCCAGCAGCAGCTATTTTACGTAACTCGGCGGATCCGGCCATAACTTTGGAACGATTTGTACCATACGTGCAGCATATCAACTTCTTGTTGACCTCGGATTTGGCATAGAAGCGGTTTCAACGGATCACCTCGTCACGTCTGGTGGCGTAGAAGAAGGAACCCTAACCTTTTGATCTTGAAACTTCGTGTGGTAAACTCCAAAGTTAATCATGATTCTGATCACCAAACAATCTTTTCTTTATCTGATCGATTGTGAATTTCTCGATCCCTGTGAGAGATCCCTTCAAAAACTTAACACCACCATGCGCAGGCCCCACGGTGGGCGCCAACTATCGTGGAATTGTCACGGCAGATATCCTTAGTGTCAGGACTTAGTCGCGAGGACAACGCATCTATGTGATAGCTTGAGAGGGGTTGTGCGGAATCGAGAGACACAACATAAGACAAGGATTTAGACAGCTTCGGGCCTCGGGAAACATCATCCGGTAATAACCCTACATGCTGTTTGTGGCTAGGTCTCATTATGATCACGAGGGAGTCGCCGGTAAGCCGGCTCTTTGTGTCTAGCCCTAGAGAGTATTTCTTCTTGCTTGTCCCCTCTTGGGGTGCCCTGCCCCTCCTTATATATGTTGAAGGGGTGGGTTACATGACTAGTCCTGATAGAATTAGGATTACTCTATTACAAGTGGAGTCCTAGTCTTGCTTCCTTTGTAGAAGAATATTCCTTATGTCTTCCTCTTAAGCCGGCCCACCATCACATGAACCGGCCTTCTGGGCCTTGGGCCTTGTCATCCATCTGACCCGCCGTTGGAGTCATCAGTAAGTCACCAAATACTCGTCGGGTCTCTGTGAGCCGCCAAGTCCGGCCGGGTCATACCGCGGCGTATATCCCCGACAGGGACCTACACCGCCACTTTACCAGAAGAGGACCGTTGGATGATTTGAGTTCAAGTTCCAGGAAGGATATTCATGCCAGTAACTGAGCCCATAGAGTTTTCCTTTGATGCACCAACCTGGAGTCTAGGAAAGAGCATAGCAGCCCAAATCGCCATAAGACGCATCGGCGAAGTTTATCACAAGAATCTTAAGGACACTATCTACCAGATATGTGGGCGCCGAGATGAGCAATGGGAGATGATCAGCACCAAGAAGGACAGGTCCATTGCAGCTTACATCCAAGAGTTAAACCGGCGCATTCGTCGTCAAGAGAACCAAATGTGCGCAAGCATGATAGATCTGAAGAAGTTGATGACTAGGAACATGGAGCTTGAAGAGGAACTCAAGTCTGCACGCGATGGATACGAGGAGGAAATCGCAATACTAGTGAAGATGAATGACGACCTGACAAGGAATCTAGGAGTATTCATGGGAGACCCTGCACCCGGAGGAGATGACGACCATCCCAAGGACTACATCATCATCGACAACACCGATTCCGACCCCGACAGTAGTGACGATGATTATGAAGACGAAGCTAGAGCAGATATCATGGAGTCTTATACCAATCAAAATTTTTAGTAGACCACCATATTATTAGTAGTATTTTTCCCCGTGTATATACTAGTAGTCCGAGCACTGTAATGATAGTTAGATCGATTGTATGCCCTTGCTTGAAATTGTTTGGTGTGATATGATTGTGCTTGTCTCATGTGCATGAAGGAAATATGCCCTAGAGGCAATAATAAAGTTATTATTTATTTCCTTATATCATGATAAATGTTTATTATTCATGCTAGAATTGTATTAACCGGAAACATAATACATGTGTGAATACATAGACAAACAGAGTGTCACTAATATGCCTCTACTTAACTAGCTCGTTAATCAAAGATGGTTATGTTTCCTAACCATGAACAAGGAGTTGTTATTTGATTAACGAGATCACATCATTAGGTGAATGATCTGATTGACATGACCCATTCCATTAGTTTAGCACCCGATCGTTTAGTATGTTGCTATTGCTTTCTTCATGACTTATACATGTTTCTATGACTGAGATTATGCAACTCTCGTTTGCCGGAGGAACACTTTGTGTGCTACCAAACGTCACAACGTAAATGGGTGATTATAAAGGTCCTCTACAGGTGTCTCCAAAGGTACATGTTGGGTTGGCGTATTTCGAGATTAGGATTTGTCACTCCGATTGTCGGAGAGGTATCTCTGGGCCCTCTCGGTAATGCACATCACATAAGCCTTGCAAGCATTGCAACTAATGAGTTAGTTGCGAGATGATGTATTACGAAACGAGTAAAGAGACTTGCCGGTAACGAGATTGAACTAGGTATTGAGATACCGACGATCAAATCTCGGGCAAGTAACATACCGATGACAAAGGGAACAACTATGTTGTTATGCGGTCTGACCGATAAAGATCTTCGTAGAATATGTAGGAGCCAATATGAGCATCCAGGTTCCGCTATTGGTTATTGACCGGAGACGTGTCTCGGTCATGTCTACATTGTTCTCGAACCCGTAGGGTCCGCACGCTTAAGGTTTCGATGACAGTTATATTATGAGTTTATGAGTTTTGATGTACCGAAGTTAGTTCGGAGTCCCGGATGTGATCACGGACATGACGAGGAGTCTCGAAATGGTCGAGACATAAAGATTGATATATTGGACGGCTATATTCGGACACCGGAAGTGTTCCGGGTGATTTCGGAGAAAACCGGAGAGCCGGAGGGTTACCGGAACCCCCGGGAGAAGTAATGGGCCATATGGGCCTTAGTGGAGAGAGAGAGGGGCTGCCAGAGGTGGGCTGCGCGCCTCCTCCCCCCTGGTCCGAATTGGACTAGGAGATGGGGGCGGCGCCCCCCCTTTCCCTCTCCCTCCCCACTTCTTTCCCCCTCCTAGTAGGAGTCCTACTCCTACTAGGAGGAGGACTCCTCCTGGCGCGCCTATAGGGGACGGCCGGCCTCCTTCCCTTGATCCTTTATATACGGGGGCAAGGGGGCACCCCAAGACACACAAGTTGATCTTCGTGATCGTTCCTTAGCCGTGTGCGGTGCCCCCCTCCACCATATTCCACCTCAGTCATATTGTAGCGGTGCTTAGGCGAAGCCCTGCGACGGTAGAACATCAAGATCGTCACCACGCCGTCGTGCTGACGGAACTCCTCCCCGACGCTTTGCTGGATCGGAGCCCGGGGATCGTCATCGAGCTGAACGTGTGCCAAGAACTCGGAGGTGCCGGAGTAACGGTGCTTGGATCGGTCGGACCGTGAAGACGTACGACTACATCAACCACGTTGTGCTAACGCTTCCGTTGTCGATCTACAAGGGTACGTAGATCACACTCTCCCCTCTCGTTGCTATGCATCACCATGATCTTGCGTGTGCGTAGGAATTTTTTTGAAATTACTACGAAACCCAACAGTGGCATCCGAGCCTAGGTTTTATGTGTTGATGTTATATGCACGAGTAGAACACAAGTGAGTTGTGGGCGATATAAGTCATACTGCTTACCAGCATGTCATACTTTGGTTCGGCGGTATTGTTGGACAAAGTGGCCCGGACCGACATTACGCGTACGCTTACGCGAGACCGGTTCTCCCGACGTGCTTTGCACAAAGGTGGCTAGCGGGTGACAGTTTATCCAACTTTAGTTGAACCGAGTGTGGCTACGCCCGGTCCTTGCGAAGGTTAAAACAGCACCAACTTGACAAACTATCGTTGTGGTTTTGATGCGTAGGTAAGATTGGTTCTTGCTTAAGCCCGTAGCAGCCACGTAAAACTTGCAACAACAAAGTAGAGGACGTCTAACTTGTTTTTGCAGGGCATGTTGTGATGTGATATGGTCAATACATGATGCTAAATTTTATTGTATGAGATGATCATGTTTTGTAACCGAGTTATCGGCAACTGGCAGGAGCCATATGGTTATCGCTTTATTGTATGCAATGCAATCGCGCTGTAATGCTTTACTTTATCATTAAGCGGTAGCGATAGTCGTGGAAGCATAAGATTGGCGAGACGACAACGATGCTACGATGGAGATCAAGGTGTCGCGCCGGTGACGATGGTGATCACGACGGTGCTTCGGAGATGGAGATCACAAGCACAAGATGATGATGGCCATATCATATCACTTATATTGACTGCATGTGATGTTTATCTTTTATGCATCTTATCTTGCTTTGATTGACGGTAGCATTATAAGATGATCTCTCACTAATTATCAAGAAGTGTTCTCCCTGAGTATGCACCGTTGCGAAAGTTCTTCGTGCTGAGACACCACGTGATGATCGGGTGTGATAGGCTCTACGTTCAAATACAACGGGTGCAAAACAGTTGCACACGCGGAATACTCAGGTTATACTTGACGAGCCAAGCATATACAGATATGGCCTCGGAACACGGAGACCGAAAGGTCGAGCGTGAATCATATAGTAGATATGATCAACATAGTGATGTTCACCAATGAAACTACTCCATCTCACGTGATGATCGGACATGGTTTAGTTGATTTGGATCACGTAATCACTTAGAAGATTAGAGGGATGTCTATCTAAGTGGGAGTTCATTAAGTTAAATTAATTGAACCTAAATTTATCATGAAACTTAGTACCTGATAGTATCTTGCTTGTTTATGCTTGATTATAGATAGATGGCTCGTGCTATTGTTCCGTTGAATTTTAATGCGTTCCTTGAGAAAGCAAAGTTGAAAGATGATGGTAGCAATTACATGGACTGGGTCCGTAACTTGAGGATTATCCTCATTGTTGCACAGAAGAATTACGTCCTGGAAGCACCGCTGGGTGCCAGGCCTGCTGCTGGAGCAACACCAGATGTTATGAACGTCTGGCAGAGCAAAGCTGATGACTACTCGATACTTCAGTGTGCCATGCTTTACGGCTTAGAATCGGGACTTCAACGACGTTTTTGAACGTCATGGAGCATATGAGATGTTCCAGGAGTTGAAGTTAATATTTCAAGCAAATGCCCGGATTGAGAGATATGAAGTCTCCAATAAGTTCTATAGCTGCAAGATGGAGGAGAACAGTTCTGTCAGTGAGCATATACTCAAAATGTCTGGGTATAATAATCACTTGATTCAATTGGGAGTTAATCTTCCAGATGATTGCGTCATCGACAGAATTCTACAATCACTGCCACCAAGCTACAAGAGCTTCGTGATGAACTATAATATGCAAGGGATGAATAAGACTATTCCCGAGCTCTTCGCAATGCTGAAAGCTGCGGAGGTAGAAATCAAGAAGGAGCATCAAGTGTTGATGGTCAACAAGACCACTAGTTTCAAGAAAAAGGGCAAAGGGAAGAAGAAGGGGAACTTCAAAAAGAACGGCAAGCAAGTTGCTACTCAAGCGAAGAAACCCAAACCTGGACCTAAGCCTAAAACTGAGTGCTTCTACTGCAAGCAGACTGGTCACTGGAAGGGGAACTGCCCCAAGTATTTGGCGGATAAGAAGGATGGCAAGGTGAACAAAGGTATATTTGATATACATGTTATTGATGTGTACCTTACTAATGCTCGCAGTAGCACCTGGGTATTCGATACTGGTTCTGTTGCTAATATTTGCAACTCGAAACAGGGACTACGGATTAAGCGAAGATTGGCTAAGGACGAGGTGACGATGCGCGTGGGAAATGGTTCCAAAGTCGATGTGATCGCAGTCGGCAGCTACCTCTACATCTACCTTCGGGATTAATATTAGATCTAAATAATTGTTATTTGGTGCCAGCGTTAAGCATGAACATTATATCTGGATCTTGTTTGATGCGAGACGGTTATTCATTTAAATCAGAGAATAATGGTTGTTCTATTTATATGAGTAATATCTTTTATGGTCATGCACCCTTGAAGAGTGGTCTACTCTTATTGAATCTCGATAGTAGTAACACACATATTCATAATGTTGAAGCCAAAAGATGCAGAGTTGATAATGATAGTGCAACCTATTTGTGGCACTGCCGTTTAGGTCATACCGGTGTAAAGCGCATGAAGAAACTCCATACTGATGGACTTTTGGAACCACTTGATTATGAATCACTTGGTACTTGCGAACCATGCCTCATGGGCAAGATGACTAAAACACCGTTCTCCGGTACTATGGAGAGAGCAACAGATTTGTTGAAAATCATACATACAGATGTATGTGGTCCAATGAATATTGAGGCTCGTGGCGGATATCGTTATTTTCTCACCTTCACAGATGACTTAAGCAGATATGGGTATATCTACTTAATGAAACACAAGTCTGAAACATTTGAAAAGTTCAAAGAATTTCAGAGTGAAGTTGAAAATCATCGTAACAAGAAAATAAAGTTTCTACGATCTGATCGTGGAGGAGAATATTTGAGTTACGAGTTTGGTGTACATTTGAAAAATTGTGGAATAGTTTCGCAACTCACGCCACCCGGAACACCACAGCGTAATGGTGTGTCCGAACGTCGTAATCGTACTTTACTAGATATGGTGCGATCTATGATGTCTCTTACTGATTTACCACTATCGTTTTGGGGATATGCTCTAGAGACAGCCGCATTCACGTTAAATAGGGCACCATCAAAATCCGTTGAGACGACGCCTTATGAACTGTGGTTTGGCAAGAAACCAAAGTTGTCGTTTCTGAAAGTTTGGGGCTGCGATACTTATGTGAAAAAGCTTCAACTCGAACCCAAATCGGAGAAATGTGTCTTCATAGGATATCCAAAGGAAACTATTGGATACACCTTCTATCACATATCCGAAGGCAAAACTTTTCTTGCTAAGTTCGGAAACTTTCTAGAGAAGGAGTTTCTCTCGAAAGAAGTGAGTGGGAGGGAAGTAGAACTTGACGAGGTAATTGTACCTGCTCCCTTATTGGAAAGTAGTGCATCACAAAAAACCGTTTCTGTGACACCTACACCAGTTAGTGAGGAAGCTAATGATGATGATCATGAAACTTCAGAACAAGATACTACTGAACCTCATAGATCAACCAGAGTAAGATCCGTGCCAGAGTGGTACGGTAATCCTGTTCTGCAAGTCATGCTACTAGATCATGATGAACCTACGAACTATGAAGAAGCGATGGTGAGCCAAGATTCCGCAAAATGGCTTGAAGCCATGAAATCTGAGATGGGATCCATGTATGAGAACAAAGTATGGACTTTGGTTGACTTGCCCGATGATCGGCAAGCAATTGAGAATAAATGGATCTTCAAGAAGAAGACTGACGCTGACGGTAATATTACTGTCTACAAAGCTCGACTTGTCGCAAAAGGTTTTTGGCAAGTTCAAGGGATTGACTACGATGAGACCTTCTCACCCGTAGCGATGCTTAATTCTGTCCGAATCATGTTAGCAATTGCCGCATTTTATGATTATGAAATTTGGCAGATGGATGTCAAAACTGCATTCCTGAATGGATTTCTGGAAGAAGAGTTGTATATGATGCAACCAGAAGGTTTTGTCGATCCAAAGGGAGCTAACAAAGTGTGCAAGCTCCAGCGATCCATTTATGGACTGGTGCAAGCCTCTCGGAGTTGGAATAAACGCTTTGATAGTGTGATCAAAGCATTTGGTTTTATACAGACTTTTGGAGAAGCCTGTATTTACAAGAAAGTGAGTGGGAGCTCTGTAGCATTTCTGATATTATATGTAGATGACATATTACTAATTGGAAATGATATAGAATTTCTGGATAGCATAAAGGGATACTTGAATAAGAGTTTTTCAATGAAAGACCTCGGTGAAGCTGCTTACATATTAGGCATTAAGATCTATAGAGATAGATCAAGACGCTTAATTGGACTTTCACAAAGCACATACCTTGACAAAGTTTTGAAGAAGTTCAAAATGGATCAAGCAAAGAAAGGGTTCTTACCTGTGTTACAAGGTGTGAAGTTGAGTAAGACTCAATGCCCGACCACTGCAGAAGATAGAGAGAAAATGAAAGATGTTCCCTATGCTTCAGCCATAGGCTCTATTATGTATGCAATGCTGTGTACCAGACCTGATGTGTGCCTTGCTATAAGTCTAGCAGGGAGGTACCAAAGTAATCCAGGAGTTGATCACTGGACAGCGGTCAAGAACATCCTGAAATACCTGAAAAGGACTAAGGATATGTTTCTCATATATGGAGGTGACAAAGAGCTCATCGTAAAAGGTTACGTTGATGCAAGCTTTGACACTGATCCGGACGATTCTAAATCGCAAACCGGATACGTGTTTACATTAAATGGTGGAGCTGTCAGTTGGTGCAGTTCTAAACAAAGCGTCGTGGCGGGATCTACGTGTGAAGCGGAATACATAGCTGCTTCGGAAGCAACAAGTGAAGGAGTCTGGATGAAGGAGTTCATATCCGATCTAGGTGTCATGCCTAGTGCATTGGATCCAATGAAAATCTTTTGTGACAATACTGGTGCAATTGCCTTGGCAAAGGAATCCATATTTCACAAGAGAACCAAGCACATCAAGAGACACTTCAATTCCATCCGGGATCTAGTCCAGGTGGGAGACATGGAGATTTGCAAGATACATACGGATCTGAATGTTGCAGACCCGTTGACTAAGCCTCTTCCACGAGCAAAACATGATCAGCACCAAGGCTCCATGGGTGTTAGAATCATTACTGTGTAATCTAGATTATTGACTCTAGTGCAAGTGGGAGACTGAAAGAAATATGCCCTAGAGGCAATAATAAAGTTATTATTTATTTCCTTATATCATGATAAATGTTTATTATTCATGCTAGAATTGTATTAACCGGAAACATAATACATGTGTGAATACATAGATAAACAGAGTGTCACTAGTATGCCTCTACTTAACTAGCTCGTTAATCAAAGATGGTTATGTTTCCTAACCATGAACAAGGAGTTGTTATTTGATTAACGAGATCACATCATTAGGTGAATGATCTAATTGACATGACCCATTCCATTAGCTTAGCACCCGATCGTTTAGTATGTTGTTATTGCTTTCTTCATGACTTATACATGTTCCTATGACTATGAGATTATGCAACTCCCGTTTGCCAGAGGAACACTTTGTGTGCTACCAAACGTCACAACGTAAATGGGTGATTATAAAGGTGCTCTACAGGTGTCTCCAAAGGTACATGTTGGGTTGGCGTATTTCGAGATTAGGATTTGTCACTCCGATTGTCGGAGAGGTATCTCTGGGCCCTCTCGGTAATGCACATCACATAAGCCTTGCAAGCATTGCAACTAATGAGTTAGTTGCGAGATGATGTATTGCGAAACGAGTAAAGAGAATTGCCGGTAACGAGATTGAACTAGGTATTGAGATACCGACGATCAAATCTCGGGCAAGTAACATACCGATGACAAAGGGAACAATGTATGTTGTTATGCGGTCTGACCGATAAAGATCTTCGTAGAATATGTAGGAGCCAATATGAGCATCCAGATTCCGCTATTGGTTATTGACCGGAGATGTGTCTTGGTCATGTCTACATTGTTCTCGAACCCGTAGGGTCCGCACGCTTAAGGTTTCGATGACAGTTATATTATGAGTTTATGAGTTTTGATGTACAGAAGTTAGTTCGGAGTCCCGGATGTGATCACGGACATGACGAGGAGTCTCGAAATGGTCGAGACATAAAGATTGATATATTGGACGGCTATATTCGGACACTGGAAGTGTTCCGGGTGATTTCGGAGAAAACCGGAGAGCCGGAGGGTTACCGGAACCCCCCTGGGAGAAGTAATGGGCCATATGGGCCTTAGTGGAGAGAGAGAGGGGCTGCCAGAGGTGGGCTGCACGCCTCCTCCCCCCTGGTCCGAATTGACTAGGAGAGGGGGGCGGCGCCCCCCTTTCCCTCTCCCTCCCCACTTCTTTCCCCCTCCTAGTAGGAGTCCTACTCCTACTAGGAGGAGGACTCCTCCTGGCGCGCCTATAGGGGCCGGCCGGCCTCCTCCCCTTGATCCTTTATATACGGGGGCAAGGGGGCACCCCAAGACACACAAGTTGATCTTCATGATCGTTCCTTAGCCGTGTGCGGTGCCCCCCTCCACCATATTCCACCTCGGTCATATTGTAGCGGTGCTTAGGCGAAGCCCTGCGACGGTAGAACATCAAGATCGTCACCACGCCGTCGTGCTGACGGAACTCCTCCCCGACGCTTTGCTGGATCGGAGCCCGGGGATCGTCATCGAGCTGAACGTGTGCCAAGAACTCGGAGGTGCCGGAGTAACGGTGCTTGGATCGGTCGGACCGTGAAGACGTACGACTACATCAACCACGTTGTGCTAACGCTTCCGTTGTCGATCTACAAGGGTACGTAGATCACACTCTCCCCTCTCGTTGCTATGCATCACCATGATCTTGCATGTGCGTAGGAAATTTTTTGAAATTACTACGAAACCCAACAGTGCATATGGGTAATGCTTTCTCACTAGACATCATTCTATTCTAATTCTCTCCCCTCTAAACCCATCAGATGCCTCCGAGACGTGACCCCGGATTTGTCTTCCCACCAGAGCTCACTCAATTGATCCAACAACAGAATACACTGATGCAATTTCTAGTTCAGAATCAAGGCAACAACAACAACAACAACAACAACAACAACAACAACAACAACAACAACAACAACGACGACAATAACAACAACAACAACCCACCACCACCACCTCCAGTTGACAACTTAGCCCGTTTTCTGAGGTTACAACTGCCGGTGTCTTCCAGTAGCACCGAGCCCGTAGTTACTGATGACTGGCGACGCAAAATTGGAAGGGAGTTGACCACCGCAGGTTTCACAGATGCTGAGAAGGTGTGTTTTGCCTCACACCAATTGGATGGACCTACAGCCTCATGGTGGGAGAATTACACAGCCACTTTCCCTATAGCCAATGTTACTTGGGAGCAGTTTCAGCAAGCGTTCCGCACTGCTCATGTCTCAACTGGAGCTATGAGCATGAAGAAGCGTGAATTTCACAACTGACGCCAGGGCAACCATACTGTGGGCAGTACGTGGATGAGTTTAGCAAGTTAGCTCGCTATACCCCAGATGATGTGGCCACAGATGCCGCGAAACAGGAGAAGTTTATGGAAGGGCTGAATGATGAGATGAGTATGCAGTTAATGGTGGCAACATTTAACAACTACTAGGAGTTGGTAGATAAGGCTCTTATGAATGAAGGGAAGCAGCAGCAGATTGAGAGCCGCAAAAGGAAGAATGGACAAGGGAAGTACAATTCAGGAGCTCAGCAGAAACCTCGTTTCACCCCGAACTCGGGAGGATATACCCATATACATGGAGGACATACCCACAATGGAGGAAGTTCGCGTAACCATAGTGGCCCCAAGAATGGAAACAGGAATGGAGCAGGCAGTAATTAGAACCGCTCTAACCCAGCCACACCCGCCAAGAGGGATCTAATTCACGTTACTTGTTTTAAGTGCGGGAAGACTAGACATTACGCCACCGAATGTCCTGAAGCAAAGAATGGAAATGGCAATGGAAGCTCTGGGAAGAAGCCCAACCCTTTCAACAAGGGACAAGTGAACCACGTGAACGTGGAGGAGGTTGAAGAGCAGCCAGATGCAATTATCGGTAAGTTTTTGGTTAATTCATTTACCGCTCTCGTTCTTTTTGATACTGGTGCATCGCATTCATACATTTCAAGGGGATTTGTGGACAAGTTTAATTTACCCAGCTTAGCCCTTAGGACACCCTTGCTAGTAAGCTCACCAGGTGCAGAGTATATGGCCAGCCGATGGTGCGAATGGTTACCCTTAACCATTGGCAGCCATGTTTTCCCCTCAGACCTAATAATTCTGGAGTCACAAGGATTGGACGTGATACTGGGTATGGATTGGCTATCGAAGTATGGAGGAAACATTGATTGCGCTAGTAGGTCAATTCTGCTCACCACCCCGGAGGGAAAAAGGATTAAGTATGTATCCAGGCATACACCAAAGAGGACTCACGTAAATTCCCTCATGGGAGTTGTTCAGGAGGAAGTGCCTGTATTGAGGGATTATCCGGATGTATTTCCAAAGGAGCTACCAGGCATGCCACCGGATCGAGACTTTGAGTTTTTGATAGAGCCATTGCTAGGCACCGGACCAATATCGAAGAGACCATACCGGATGCCCACAATGATCTGGAGTAGATTAAGAAACAGATTAAGGAGTTATTGGAGAATGGTTACATTCGCCGAAGTTCGTCACCATGGGGAGCCCCACTCTTGGTTGAGAAGAAAGATAAGTCTTTGAGAATGGTAGTTGATTTATCATGCATTGAATGAAGTGACGATCAAGAACAAGTACCCACTGCCGATGATCAATGATTTGTTTGACCAATTGCAAGGAGCTAAAGTATTTTCCAAGATTGATCTTCGATCAGGATATCACCAGTTGAAGATCCGAGAACAGGATATACCTAAGACAGCCTTCAGCACAAGGTACGGGCTATATGAGTACACGGTTATGTCATTTGGATTGACTAACGCCCCAGCCTATTTCATGAGTATGATAAATAAGGTGTTCATGGAGTTCTTGGATAAATTTGTCATGGTGTTCATTGATGACATTTTGGTATACTCGAAGAATGAAGAGGAACACAAGGAGCATTTGCGTTTAGTTCTCAAGAAGCTCAGGGAACATCAGTTATACGCCAAGTTCAGCAAATGTGAGTTTTGGTTGAAGGAAGTTGGATTTATTGGACATGTTATATCATGAGAAGGTATAGCGGTGGACCTACCAAGGTTCAGTCCGTTACGGAGTGGTTGGCACCCACCTCAGTTGGAGAGATCCGCAGTTTTCTGGGACTCGCAGGATATTACCGGAGATTCATCGAGAATTTCTGTAAGATTGCGAAGCCTATGATGGAGTTTTTGAAAAAGGACACCAAGTTCAAATGGATAGATGAATGTGAGGCAAGTTTCTAGGAGTTGAATAAATGTTTGGTTACAACCCCAGTGCTGATTCTGCCGGATATACGCAAGGATTTCCAACTGTATTGCGAAGCATCTCGCTTAGGACTTGGAGGCGTACTTATGCAAGACAGAAGAGTTGTTTCATATGAAAGAAATATGCCCTAGAGACAATAATAAAGTTATTATTTATTTCCTTATATCATGGTAAATGTTTATTATTCATGCTAGAATTGTATTAACCGGAAACTTAATACATGTGTGAATACATAGACAAACAGAGTGTCACTAGTACGCCTCTACTTGACTAGCTCGTTGAATCAAAGATGGTTAAGTTTCCTAGCCATAGACATGAGTTGTCATTTGATTAGTGGGATCACATCATTAGAGAATGATGTGATTGTCTTGACCCATTCCGTTAGCTTAGCACGATGATCGTTTAGTTTGTTGCTACTGCTTTCTTCATGACTTATACATGTTCCTCTGACTATGAGATTATGCAACTCCCGAATACCGGAGGAACACTTTGTGTGCTACCAAACGTCACAACGTAACTGGGTGATTATAAAGGTGCTCTACAGGTGTCTCTGAAGGTACTTGTTGAGTTGGCGTATTTCGAGATTAGGATTTGTCACTCCGATTGTCGGAGAGGTATCTCTGGGCCCACTCAGTAATGCACATCACTATAAACCGTCCAAGCATTGTAACTAATGAGTTAGCTGCGGGATGATGTATTACGGAACGAGTAAAGAGACTTGCCGGTAACGAGATTGAACTAGGTATAGAGATACCGACGATTGAATCTCGGGCAAGTAACATACCGATGACAAAGGGAACAACGTATGTTGTTATGCGATTTGACCGATAAAGATCTTCGTAGAATATGTAGGAACCAATATGAGCATCCAGGTTCCACTATTGGTTATTGACCGGAGACGTGTCTCGGTCATGTCTACATAGTTCTTGAACCCGTAGGGTCCGCACGCTTAAGTTCGGTGACGATAGGTATTATGAGTTTATGTGATTTGATGTACCGGAGGTAGTTCTGAGTCTCGGATGAGATCGGGAACATGACGAGGAGTCTCGAAATGGTTGAGACGTAAAGATCGATATATTGAACGACTATATTCGGACATCGGAAAGGTTCCGAGTGATTCGGGTATTTTTCAAAGTACCAGGGAGTTACAGGAATACGGGAAGAAGTATTGGGCCTCAATGGACCAAGTGGTGGAAGAGAGGAGGCAGGGCGTGCGGCCCCCCTATCCCAAACCGAATTGGACTAGGGGGCTGGCCCCCCTTTCCTCCTTTTCCTCCCTCTCCTTCCTTCTCCCCTTCCCCCTTCCTTTCCTCCTCCTAGTAGGAGTAGTAAAGGGGAGTCCTACTCCTACTAGGAGGAGGACTCCTCCCCTTGGTGCGCCCTCCTTGGTCGGCCGCCTCTCCCCCCTTGCATATTTATATACGGGGGCAGGGGGCACCCTAGAACACACAAGTTGATCTGTTGATCTCTCCCAGCCGTGTGCGGTGCCCCCCTCCACCATAATCCACCTCGATCATATTGTAGCGGTGCTTAGGCGAAGTGCTGCGTCAGTAGCATCATCATCACCGTCATCACGCCGTAGTGCTGAAAAAACTCTCCCGTGAAGCTCTGCTGGATCGGAGTTCGTGGAACGTCATCGAGCTGAACGTGTGCTGAACTCGGAGGTGACGTGCGTTTGATACTTGGATCGGTCAGATCGTGAAGACGTACGCCTACATCAACCGCTTTGTGCTAACGCTTCCGCTTTCGGTCTACGAGGGTACATGGACACACTCTCCCCTCTCGTTGCTATGCATCACCACGATCCTGTGTGTGCGTAGATTTTTTCTGAAATTACTACGTTCCCCAACAATGGCATCCGAGCCAGGTTTATGCGTAGATGTTATATGCACGAGTAGAACACAAGAGAGTTGTGGGAGATACAAGTCATACTGCTTACCAGTATGTCATACTTTGGTTCGGCGGTATTGTTGGATGAAGCAGCCCGGACCGATATTGCGCGTACGCTTACGCAAGACTGGTTCTACCGACGTGTTTTGCACGTAGGTGGCTGGCGGGTGTCAGTTTCTCCATCTTTAGTTGAACCGAGTGTGGCTACGCCCGATCCTTGAGAAGGTTAAAACAACACTAACTTGGCGAACTATCGTTGTGGTTTTTAATGCGTAGGTAAGAAATGGTTCTTGCTCAGCCCATAGCAGCCACGTAAAACTTGCAGCAACAAAGTAGAGGACGTCTAACTTGTTTTTGCAGGGCATGTTGTGATGTGATATGGTCAAGACGTGATGAGATATAAATTGTTGTATGAGATGAGCATGTTTTGTTAAAGTTATCGGCAACTGGCAGAAGCCTTATGGTTGTCTCTTTATTGCATAACATGCAAGTGCCATGTAATTGCTTTACTTTATCGCTATGCGATAGCAATAATTGCAAAAGCAATACTTGGCGAGACGACCATGTGACGACACATTGATAGAGATCAAGATGATGGAGATCACGGTGTCATGTCGGTGACGATAGAAATCATGACGGTACTTTGGAGATGGAGATCAAAGGCGCAAGATGATCATGGCCATATCATGTCACATATTTTTGATTGCATGTGATGTTTATCTTTTATACATCTTATTTTGCTTAGTTCGGTGGTAGCTTTATAAGATGATCTGTCACTAAATTTCAAGGTAAAAGTGTTCTCCCTGAGTATGCACCATTGCCAAAGTTTGTCGTGCCGAGACACCACGTGGTGATCGGGTGTGATAACCTCAACGTTCATCTACAACGGGTGTAAGACAGTTTTGCACACGCAGAAATACTCGGGTTAAACTTGACGAACCTAGCATATGCAGATATGGCCTCGGAACACTGGAGACCGAAAGGTCGAGCATGAATCATATAGTAGATATGATCAACATAATGATGTTCACCATTGAAAACTACTCCATCTCACGTGATGATCGGACATGGTTTAGTTGATTTGGATCACGTGTTGATGGTTGAGAAGACCACTAGTTTCAAGAAAAGGGCAAAGGAAGAAGGGGAACTTCAAAAAGTGTGTTGATGGTTGACAAGACCACTAGTTTCAAGAAAAGAGCAAAGGAAGAAGGGGAACTTCAAAAAGAACGGCAAGCAAGTTGCTGCTCAAGTGAAGAAGCCCAAGTCTAGACCTAAGCCTGAGACTAAGTGCTTCTACTACAAAGGGACTGGTCACTGGAAGCAGAACTGCCCTAAGTATTTGGCGGATAAGAAGGATGGCAAAGTGAACAAAGGTATATTTGATATACATGTTATTGATGTGTACTTTACTAGTGTTTATAGCAACCCATCAGTATTTGATACTAGTTCAGTTGCTGAGATTAGTAACTCAAAACGGGAGTTGCAGAATAAACAAAGACCAGTTAAGGGTGAAGTGACGATGTGTGTTGGAAGTGGTTCCAAGATTGATATGATCATCATCGCACACTCCCTATACTTTCGGGATTAGTGTTGAACCTAAATAAATGTTATTTGGTGTTTGCGTTAAGCATGAATATGATTTGATCATGTTTATTCCAATACGGTTATTCATTTAAAGTTAGAGAATAATTGTTGTTCTGTCTGCATGAATAAAACCTTCAATGGTCATACACCCAAGGTGAATGGTTTATTGAATCTCGATCGTAGTGATACACATATTCATAATATTGAAGCCAAAAGATGCAAAGTTAATAATGATAGTGCAACTTATTTTTGGCACTGTCATTTAGGTCATATTGGTGTAAAACGCATGAAGAAAATCCATGCTGATGGGCTTTTGGAATCACTTGATTATGAATCGGTTGATGTGTGCGAACCATGCCTCATGGGCAAGATGACTAAGACTCCGTTCTCCGAAACAATGGAGCAAGCAACAGACTTGTTGGAAATAATACATACTGATGTATGCAGTCCGATGAGTGTTGAGGCTCGCGGTAGGTATCGTTATTTTCTGACCTTCACAAATGATTTGAGTAAGATATGGGTATATCTTCTTGATGAAACATAAATCTGAAACATTTGAAAAATTCAAATAATTTCAGAGTGAAGTGGAAAATCATCGTAACAAGAAAATAAAGTTTCTATGATCTGATCGTGGAGGAGAATATTTGAGTTACGAGTTTGGTCTTCATTTGAAACAGTGCGGAATAGTTTCGCAACTCACGCCACCTAGAACACCACATCGTAATGGTGTGTCGGAACGTCATAACCGTACTTTATTAGATATGGTGTGATCTATGATGTCTCTTACCGATTTATCACTATCATGTTGGGGTTATGCATTAGAGACAACTGCATTCACGTTAAATAGGGCACCATCTAAATCCATTGAGATGGCACCATATGAACTGTGGTTTGGCTAAAAACCTAAGCTGTCGGTTCTTAAAGTTTGGGGCAGCAATGCTTATGTGAAAAAGTTCCAACCTGATAAGCTCGAACCCAAATCGGAGAAATGTGTCTTCATAGAATACCCAAAGGAAACTGTTGGGTACACCTTCTATCACAGATCCAAAGGCAAGATCTTTGTTGCTAAAAGTGGATCCTTTCTAGAGAAGGAGTTTGTCTCGAAAGAAGTGAGTGGGAGTAGAACTTGATGAGGTAATTGTACCTTCTCCCGAATTGAAAAGTAGTTCATCACAGAAATCAGTTCTAGTGATCTCTACACCAATTAGTGAGGAAGCTAATGATGATGATCATGAAACTCCAGATCAAGTTACTACTAAACCTCGTAGTACAACCAGAGTATAGTCCGCACCAGAGTGGTACGGTAATCCTTTCTGGAATTCATGTTACTAGACCATGACGAACCTACGAACTATGAGGAAGCGGTGATGAGCCCAGATTCTGCGAAATGGCTTGAGGCCATGAAATCTGAGATGGGATCTATGTATGAGAACAAAGTATGGACTTTGATTGACTTGCCCGATGATCGGTGAGTCATTAAGAATAAATGGATCTTTAAGAGGAAGACGGACGCTGATAGTAGTGTTACTATCTACAAAGTTCGAATTGTCGCAAAATGTTTTCGACAAGTTCAAGGTGTTGACTACAATGAGATTTTCTCACTCGTATCAATGCTTAAAAGTCTGTCTGAGTCATGTTAGCAGTTGCCGCATTTTATGAAATCTGGCAAATCGATGTCAAAACTATATTCCTTCATGGATTTCTTAAAAGAAGTGTTGTATATGATGCAACCAGAAGGTTTTATCGATCCTAAAGGTGCTAACAAAGTGAGCAAGCTCCAGCGATCCATCTATGGACTGGTGCAAGCATCTCGGAGTTGGAATATATGCTCTGATAAAGTGATCAAAGCATATGGTTTTATACAGACTTGCGGTGAAGCCTGTATTTACAAGAAAGTGAGTGGGAGCACAACGACATTTCTGATAAGTATATGTGAATGACATATTGTTGATCAGAAATAATGTAGAATTCTCCGGAAAGCCTAAAGGAGTGTTTAAAAAATGTTTTTCAAAGAAAGACCTTGATGAAGCTGCTTACACATTGAGCATCAAGATCTATAGAGATAGATCAAGATGCTTGATAAGTTTTTTCAATGAGTACATACCTTGACAAGATTTTGAAGTAGTTCAAAATGGAACAGTCAAAGAAGGAGTTCTTGCCTGTGTTGCAAGGTGTGAAGTTGAGTAGAGACTCAAAACCCGACCACGGCAGAAAATAGAAAGAGAATGAAAAGTCATTCCCTATGCCTCAGTCATAGGTTCTATAAAGTATGCTATGCTGTTTACCAGTCCTATTGTATACCTTAGCATATTTCTAGCAAGGGACTACAATAGTGATCTAGGAGTAGATCACTGGACAGCGGTCAAAATTATCCTTAGAGGACTAAGGAAAAATTTCTCGGTTATGGAGGTGATAAAAAGAGTTCGTCGTAAAGAGTTACGTCGATGCAAGTTTTTTACATCGATCTAGATGACTCTAAGTCTCTATTTGGATACATATTGAAAGTGGGAGAAATTAGCTAGAGTAGCTCCGTGCAGAGCATTGTAGACATAGAAATTTGCGAAATACATACGGATCTGAATGTTGCAGACCCGTAGACTAAACTTCTCTCACAAGCAAAACATGATCACTCTTTGAGTATTAATCACATAGCGATGTGAACTAGATTATTGACTCTAGTAAACCCTTTGGGTATTAGTCACATGGAGATGTGAACTAATCACATAAAGATGTGAACTAGATTATTGACTCTAGTACAAGTGGGAGACTAAAGGAAATATGCCCTAGAGGCAATAATAAAGTTATTATTTATTTCCTTATATCATGGTAAATTTTTATTATTCATGCTAGAATTGTATTAACCAGAAACTTAATACATGTGTGAATACGTAGACAAATAGAGTGTCACTAGTATGCCTCTACTTGACTAGCTCGTTGACTCAAAGATGGTTAAGTTTCCTAGCCATAGACATGAGTTGTCATTTGATTAACAGGATCACATCATTAGAGAATGATGTGATTGACTTGACCCATTCCGTTAGCTTAGCACGATGATTGTTTAGTTTGTTGCTACTGCTTTCTTCATGACTTATACATGTTCCTCTGTCTATGAGATTATGCAACTCCCGAATATCGGAGGAACACTTTGTGTGCTACCAAACGTCACAACGTAACTGGGTGATTATAAAGGTGCTCTACAGGTGTCTCCGAAGGTACTTGTTGAGTTGGCGTATTTCGAGATTAGGATTTGTCACTCCGATTGTCGGAGAGGTATCTCTGGGCCCACTCAGTAATGCAAATCACTATAAGCCTTGCAAGCATTGTAACTAATGAGTTAGTTGCGGGATGATGTATTACGGAACGAGTAAATAGACTTGACGGTAACGAGATTGAACTAGGTATTGAGATATCGACGATCGAATCTCGGGCAAGTAACATACCGATGACAAAGGGAACAACGTATGTTGTTATGCGGTTTAACCGATAAAGATCTTCGTAGAATATGTAGGAACCAATATGAGCATCCAGGTTCCGCTGTTGGTTATTGACCGAAGACGTGTCTCGGTCATGTCTACATAGTTCTCGAACCCATAGGGTCTGCACGCTTAACGTTGGTGACGATAGGTATTATGAGTTTATGTGATTTGATGTACCAAAGGTAGTTCGGAGTCCCAGATGAGATCGGGGACATGACAAGGAGTCTTGAAATGGTCGAGACGTAAAGATCGATATATTGGACGACTATATTCGGACATCGGAAAGGTTCCGAGTGATTCGGGTATTTTTTGGAGTACCGGGGAGTTACGGGAATACGGGAAGAAGTATTGGGCCTCAATGGGCCAAGTGGTGGAAGAGAGGAGGCAGGGTGCGCGGCCCCCCTAGCCCAAACCGAATTGGACTAGGGGGCGGCCCCCTTTCCTCTGTTTCCTCCCTCTCCTTCCTTCTCCCCTTCCCCCTTCCTTTCCTCCTCCTAGTAGGAGTAGGAAAGGGGAGTCCTACTCCTACTAGGAGGACTCCTCCCCTTGGCGCGCCCTCCTTGGCCGGCCGCCTCTCCCCCCTTGCTCCTTTATATACGGGGGCAGGGGGCACCCTAGAACACACAAGTTGATCTGTTGATCTCTCCCAGCCGTGTGCGGTGCCCCCCTCCACCATAATCCACCTCGATCATATTGTAGCGGTGCTTAGGCGAAGTGCTGCGTCAGTAGCATCATCATCACCGTCATCACGCCGTAGTGCTGAAAAAACTCTCCCATGAAGCTCTGCTGGATCGGAGTTCGTGGAACGTCATCGAGCTGAACGTGTGCTGAACTCGGAGGTGACGTGCGTTTGATACTTGGATCGGTCAGATCGTGAAGACGTACGCCTACATCAACCGCTTTGTGCTAACGCTTCCGCTTTCGGTCTACGAGGGTACATGGACACACTCTCCCCTCTCGTTGCTATGCATCACCATGATCCTGTGTGTGCGTAGAATTTTTTTGAAATTACTACGTTCCCCAACATCATATGCCTCACGTCAGCTTCGACCGCATGAGTTGAATTGTGCCACGCATGATTTGGAGTTAGCAGCTGTAGTGCATGCGCTCAAGACTTGGAGACATTTTCTTATTGGAAATCATTGTGATGTCTACACGGATCATAAGAGATTGAAGTACATTTTCACACAGAAGGAGTTGAATCTCAGGCAAAGGAGATGGTTGGAGCTTATAAAGGATTATGATATGAAGTTGCACTATCATCCAGGCAAGGCCAATGTC
Source organism: Triticum urartu (assembly GCF_003073215.2). Classification (NCBI taxonomy): domain Eukaryota; kingdom Viridiplantae; phylum Streptophyta; class Magnoliopsida; order Poales; family Poaceae; genus Triticum; species Triticum urartu. The sequence goes on from NC_053022.1 coordinate 341,166,279, forward strand.
GTAGTAGATGCTTTGAGCTAGAAGAGTTACGCCAATACCCTCGTAAGTGGAGGATTACCAAAGGAGTTGGCTGAAGATCTCAGGGAGCTACGTTTGGAGATAGTACCTAGAGGTTTTGTTGTAGCTTTAGAAATTCAGTCGACATTATTGGGAAAGATTCAAGAAGCCCAGAAGGATGATGAGGAAATTGCTGAGATAAAGGAGAAGATGAGCAAAGGAAAAGCCAAAGGTTTTTGTGAGGATGAGCATGACACATTATGGTTTGAGGACCGTGTTTATGTGCCCAATAATGCAGAGATGAGGAAGTTGATACTCCAGGAAGCTCATGACTCGCCATATTCGATACACCCCGGAAACACCAAGATGTATTTGATTTAAAGGAGCATTTTTGGTGGAATGGTATGAAGAAGGATATTGCCGAGTATGCAGCCGTATGTGATGTATGTCAGAGAGTGAAGGCAGAACATCAGAAGCCAGCAGGATTACTGTAGCCTATGCCGATACCCGAATGGAAGTGGGATAAGCTTGGCATGGATTTTATCACTGGATTACCCAGGACCCGATTGGGATATGATTCTATTTGGGTAGTAGTGGATCGTTTGACCAAAGTGGTCCACTTTATCCGAGTGCTGAAAAAACTCTCCCGTGAAGCTCTGCTGAAAAAACTCTCCCGTGAAGCTCTGCTGGATCAGAGTTCGTGGAACGTCATCGAGCTGAACGTGTGCTGAACTCGGAGGTGACGTGCGTTTGATACTTGGATCGGTCAGATCGTGAAGACGTACGCCTACATCAACCGCTTTGTGCTAACGCTTCCGCTTTCGGTCTACGAGGGTACATGGACACACTCTACCCTCTCGTTGCTATGCATCACCATGATCCTGTGTGTGCGTAGAATTTTTTTGAAATTACTACGTTCCCCAACATCATATGCCTCACGTCAGCTTCGACCGCATGAGTTGAATTGTGCCACGCATGATTTGGAGTTAGCAGCTGTAGTGCATGCGCTCAAGACTTGGAGACATTTTCTTATTGGAAATCATTGTGATGTCTACACGGATCATAAGAGATTGAAGTACATTTTCACACAGAAGGAGTTGAATCTCAGGCAAAGGAGATGGTTGGAGCTTATAAAGTATTATGATATGAAGTTGCACTATCATCCAGGCAAGGCCAATGTCGTAGTAGATGCTTTGAGCCAGAAGAGTTACGCCAATACCCTCGTAAGCGGAGGATTACCAAAGGAGTTGGCTGAAGATCTCAGGGAGCTACGTTTGGAGATAGTACCTAGAGGTTTTGTTGTAGCTTTAGAAATTCAGTCGACATTATTGGGAAAGATTCAAGAAGCCCAGAAGGATGATGAGGAAATTGCTGAGATAAAGGAGAAGATGAGCAAAGGAAAAGCCAAAGGTTTTCGTGAGGATGAGCATGACACATTATGGTTTGAGGACCGTGTTTATGTGCCCAATAATGCAGAGATGAGGAAGTTGATACTCCAGGAAGCTCATGACTCGCCATATTCGATACACCCCGGAAACACCAAGATGTATTTGGATTTAAAGGAGCGTTTTCTGGTGGATGGTATGAAGAAGGATATTGCCGAGTATGTAGCCGTATGTGATGTATGTCAGAGAGTGAAGGCAGAACATCAGAAGCCAGCAGGATTACTGCAGCCTATGCCGATACCCGAATGGAAGTGGGATAAGCTTGGCATGGATTTATCACGGATTACCCAGGACCCGATCGGGATATGATTCTATTTGGGTAGTAGTGGATCGTTTGACCAAAGTGGTCACTTTATCCCAGTGGAAAAAACTCTCCCGAAGTTGCCGAGAAAACTCTCCCGTGAAGCTCTGCTGGATCAGAGTTCGTGGACGTCATCGAGCTGAACGTGTGCTGAACTCGGAGGTGACGTGCGTTCGGTACTTGGATCGGTCGGATCGTGAAGACGTACGACCTACATCAACCGCGTTGTGCTAACGCTTCCGCTTTCGGTCTACGAGGGTACATGGACACACTCTCCCCTCTCGTTGCTATGCATCACCATGATCCGTGTGTGCGTAGGAATTTTTTGAAATTACTACGTTCCCCAATCATATGGCTCAACGTCAGCTTCGACCGCATGAGTTGAATTGTGCCACGCATGATTTGGAGTTAGCAGCTGTAGTGCATGCGCTCAAGACCTGGAGACATTTTCTTATTGGAAATCATTGTGATGTGTACACGGATCATAAGAGTTTGAAGTACATTTTCACACAGAAGGAGTTGAATCTCAGGCAAAGGAGATGGTTGGAGCTTATAAAGGATTATGATATGAAGTTGCACTATCATCCAGGCAAGGCCAATGTCGTAGCAGACGCTTTTGAGCCAGAAGAGTTACGCCAATACCCTCGTAAGCGGAGGATTACCAAAGGAGTTGGCTGAAGATCTCAGGGAGCTACGTTTGGAGATAGTACCTAGAGGTTTTGTTGTAGCTTTAGAAATTCAGTCGACATTATTGGGAAAGATTCAAGAAGCCCAGAAGGATGATGAGGAAATTGCTGAGATAAAGGAGAAGATGAGCAAAGGAAAAGCCAAAGGTTTTCGTGAGGATGAGCATGACACATTATGGTTTGAGGACCGTGTTTATGTGCCCAATAATGCAGAGATGAGGAAGTTGATACTCCAGGAAGCTCATGACTCGCCATATTCGATACACCCCGGAAACACCAAGATGTATTTGATTTAAAGGAGCGTTTTTGGTGGAATGGTATGAAGAAGGATATTGCCGAGTATGCAGCCGTATGTGATGTATGTCAGAGAGTGAAGGCAGAACATCAGAAGCCAGCAGGATTACTGTAGCCTATGCCGATACCCGAATGGAAGTGGGATAAGCTTGGCATGGATTTTATCACTGGATTACCCAGGACCCGATCGGGATATGATTCTATTTGGGTAGTAGTGGATCGTTTGACCAAAGTGGTCCACTTTATCCGAGTGAAAACCACCTATACAATTGCGAAGTTGGCCAAGATATATATGACCAGGATCGTATGTCTGCATGGAGTTCCGAGGACTATCGTATCAGATAGAGGAACATAGTTTACTTCAAAGTTTTGGCACCAACTACACCAGGCTAGAGTTCAGTACAGCTTTTCATTCGCAGACAGATGGACAAACCGAGAGAGTCAATCAGATTCTGGAGGACATGTTGAGAGCTCGTGCGCTGGATTATGGATCTAGTTGGGATGATAATTTGCCTTACACAGAGTTCTCTTACAACAACAGTTATCAAGCCAGTCTGAAGATGGCACCCTTCGAAGCTTTGTATGGAAGAAGGTGCAGGACAACGTTGATGTGGGATGAAGTTGGAGACCGTTAGTTGTTTGGACCAGATTTGATCAAAGAGTCAGAAGAGAAGGTTAAGTTGATTCGAGATAGACTGAAGGTAGCTCAGTCCAGGCAGAAGAGTTATGCAGACTCAAAACGCAAGGAGGTAGTCAATGAAATCGGAGACAGAGCATATCTTCGTGTGTCGCCTCTGTGAGGAGTTAAACGCTTTGGAATCAAGGGAAAGTTAGCCCCAAGATTTGTAGGACCATACCGAGTTTTGGAACGTACGGGAGATGTGGCCTACAAGTTGGAGTTACCCGAAGGACTGTCAGGAGTTCATGATGTGTTTCACGTTTCCCAGTTGAAGAAGTACCATGCTGAGATGGATGATATTCCTCTGAGAGATACAATGCCCCTGGAAGCAATTCAGTTGCATAGTGATCTGACCTATGAGGAGAAACCAGTCAAGATTCTCGAGTTTGCTAGCCGAGTTACCCGCAGCAAGGTTATCAAGTTTTGCAAAGTTCAGTGGAGCAACCATACCGAGGATGAAGCCACCTGGGAACGAGAGGATGATCTACGGAAAGACCACCCACCTATTTTCTAGCCAACCCGAATCTCGAGGGCGAGATTCACCTTAAGGGGGGTAGGTTTGTAACACCCCAAATTTTCAATTTGGAATGTTATACATAGGTCATCATATGCATATCATATTTTTATTTGCATTTTGGTTTTGTGATCCTAAAAAATCCTAAGCAACTCAAGGACCCACGGAGAGAGTTGGTGATTTTATTATTTTCATATTTGAATTTTCTCAAATATTGAAAAGTGGATCACTTTGGTTTTAATTATTTTTCTCTCCAAATAATATTTCCAATATTAAAAATAAATGAGAGGAGATAATATGACTTCTCCAAGATAAAAGAAATATTGGAGGAAAATTATTAAAATCAAATAATTTATTTTATTTGGATTTTATTGCTATTTTATTTGAATTAGAAAATTATGCATTTTTTTAAAATTGCATTTTAGGCCAAGAAAATGTTCACTAAGTTCTAAATATTTTATTTAGACGGTGAAAATTATTTTTGGTATTTTTAGAATTTATTTTTATTAATTTAGAATTTTCTTTCGGTGGAATTTTATTACAAAAAATGTTCCGGACCGACTGGGCCGAAGCCCAGCCGGCCCACTCCCGCGCCGCCCTCGTCGTCGTGCTCTCGACAGACTCGGGGAGTCCGACCCCGAGTCGCCAACGTTGCCCCCTCCACACGCCACCGCACCCCTCGGGCCTTTAAAAGCCTAGGCCGTCGCCGCCTTGACCCCCACACCGCCCCGCCCCGCCACCCAGCGCCGCCGCAGCCGCCGCCTGCGCCGCCCGCTGCCGCAGCCACTGAGCCACCGCCGTAGCTCCGCCGCTGCCGCGCTGAGCCGCCACTGCACGTCGCCCACCCGTCGGAATCCCGCTGGATCTCGTTGGTTTCCGCCGTCGGTTTTTTTGGTTTTTAGGTAAAAGCCGTCGGAATTCTTAAAACCCTAGGTTCGGTTTTTTTTATTTTCTTAGATCTGTTTTTGCCGGTTTACTTTTTCAGCGGACGTTCGTCCATTCATTCGTTTTAACGAATGTTGTTCGCTGGTTAGGTTCAGATAGCGAACGTTCGTTCGTTAGTCTTTTCTTTTTATTTTTGGCAAGGGACCTATTCGCGAATTCTTTTATCACAGATTAGCCCCTGATCTTCAAACCCTCGCCGTTTCTTAATCGTTTGTCCAAATCCAGTGAAACCAACGCCAAAATCTTCGCCCCGAACCCCTCTTTCTGTTTAATAAACTTGAACAAGGTTTTGAAAATTTAAAATTTGGTTTCAAGCAGATTTGTTTACGAAGTTCTTTTGACCGTAGTTTCAGTTCCGTAGCTCCGATTCGATTGATTCTTTTTGCAAATCGAAGCTCTTCAGTTGAACTTTCAGTTTGGATCTTCTTATTTGAAGTTTTACCTATGCATCTATGCTTGAGTGCTTATGTATGCTATTGTTTGTTTGCGATAGAATTCCCGGAGTGCGCAGCATGCTACTACGTGTCACTAGGTTTTGCGGATCATCAGCAAGGCAAGTAACACTTTCATCATACTGTTTTCTTACCCAGTTTTTCTGCATTAGATACAACCCTCAAACATTTCATGAGTAGGATCTCTTAACATGTGGGTTTTGGGAAGTAGATGATGAGGTAGAACCTATTGCCCTTTTTAATATCAAACCCTAGGAGTTACTTCTACGTTATGCTTATACTGCCATGCTCTGCTCGTATACGTGGATTGGGTTTGAGTGTATCCATGACATATATGAGATTGTTAATTAATGGTTAACTTAAGGTGGCTACTTAAATACACATCTAGGTGGATTGGTTGCGGGCACCTGGAGAATCCAGTGTTGTCCTAGGATATCCCGGAGTACCCGTGTGATCATCCTATGGTTCGCCACCCATGCTCAAAGGGATCATAAGATTATTGATGCTAGAAACTTCCGTGTGCAGCCACAAGCTATTATGGGCTCTAGCATTGTGGAGTAAGTTTCATGACCTCTTCCAGTGGTAGGCTAGCAGATGTAGGGGATGTAGGTTGGTACGGTCTACCCAGGGTTAGAGTTAATGCTTCTGAAAGACTGTGTCTCAGTCATTCGCTTCTCAAACACCTTGTAGTGCGAGAAATCCAACGGAGGAGATTGAGTCTTGTGGGGAAAAGTGTGCAAACCTCTATAGAGTGTACAAACTAATCATGGTTAGCCGTGTCCCCGGTTATGGACATCTTGAGTATCTGGTTCTTGGATTATCATGTTGATCTCATCACTCTATTAATTTAATTTGGTTGGGTTATTAATACTGTTTAATTGGGATTGCGTTGGAGGAACCTTATCAATGTTTAACAAGTACCATGATAGTTAAATAAAATATATTCCTTTGTTGTAGGAAAAAATTGGCTTTTCACAAAACATTATAACCGTAGAGCCTCCACCAGCCATATATGCATGTAGTGATAGTTTTTACTTGTTCATTGCTCTATTGTGTTATCTTGCAAGCATATTCCATGTGCTGACCCGTTTCGGGCTGCAACATATCATGTTGCAGACTTTTCAGACAAAGAGTAAGGTGCACTAGGTCGTTGTCGTGCACTCAGTTATGTCGTTGGAGTTGATGGACTCACCTGGCGGCCTAGTGGTCCTCTATTTACTTTCATTAATGGAGGCATAGATAGATTTAATAGACTCATTAATATCATTCTTAGGCGGCAAAATTTTAGAGAGTTTCCACATTATGAACAATTATATCAATGCTTCTAACCATATCATCAACTTTATTCAATTTTTATTCTACCATGGCATTGAAATTCTTTTGAGAATTAATGGATTATTTAATATTATTCTCAATATCTATATGTATCCTATTATTATTATAAGAATTTCCATAGGAATTACCATAATTATTAGAGGAATTTCTGGGATACAGTCTAGAATTGAAATTGCCGCTATAAGCATTGTTGTTGAAATTATTTCTAGAGAGAAAATTCACATCAATGGCATCATTATTTAGCCCAATCTGAATAGATAATGGCACATCATTAGGATCAACATGACCATTTTTACTAGCAACCAATTTCATAAGTGGATCCATTTTATCACTCAAAGTAGTAATTTCTTCGACAAAATTTACCTTGTTACCAGTTGGAGCTCGTTTGGTGTGCCATTGAGAATAATTTGCCATTATATTATCAAGGAGTTTTTTAGCTTCTCCCGATGTGATTTCCATAAAGGTACCACCTGCAGCAAAGTCTAGAAGATTTCTAGAAAGAAAGTTTAGTCCCTCATAGAAATTTTGTATAATCATCCATAAGCTTAAACCATGAGTGGGGCAGTTTATTATGACAAATTTCATTGTCTCCCAATATTGTGAAACATGTTAATGCTTAAGTTGCTTAAAATTCATAATTTGATTTCTAAGAGAAATAATTTTAGTGGGGGATACTTGGCAATAAAAGCATCCTTACACTTATCCCAAGAATCAATACTATTTCGAGCCAAGGATGAAAACCAAGTTTTAACACGATCTCGTAGTGAGAACGGAGATAACTTCAACTTAACAATATCATTATCCATATCTTTTTTTCTTTTGCATATCACAAAATTCAACAAAAGTATTAAGATGGGATGCAACATATTCATTAGGACTACCAGAAAATTGTTGTTTCATAACAAGATTTAGCAAAGCGGCATTAATATCACATGACTCCGCACTAGTGACGGGAGGAGCAACTAGAGTACTAATAAAATCATTATTATTAGTATTTGAAAAGTCATACAACTTGGTATTTTCTTGAGACATAGCGACATAGCAAGAAAACGAGCAAACAAAAATATTTTGTGTTTTTGTTAAAAAAATTAGAAGTGGAAAGAAGAAAACAAGAGGCAAAGGCAACTAAAAAAGTAGAGCAACTAGATGATAGTTTGCATGAAGGTACTTGGTAGGTTTTGATGATGTCTCCCCGGCAACGGTGCCAAAAACTCTTCCTGCTAATTTTGAGTTGCATTGGGATTTTCCCCAAAGAGGACGGGAGATGCAGCACAGTAGAGATAAGTATTTCCCTTAGTGAGAACCAAGGTATCATTCAAGTAGGAGAATCACACAAAACCTCGTGAACAGCACCTACACACACAAAAGCAAATACTGGCACCCAACACGGGCAAGAGGGCCGTCAATCACCTTGAACTCGTTACTTGCAAGGATTAAATCTTGTAGTGGTAGATAGGTAAAGTAAGTTGCAAAACAAAATAAAAGAAATAAAACTGCAACAAAGTATTTTTTGGATTTTATATATGATAAAAGTAGACCCGGCTCCATAGTTTTCATTAGAGGCTTCTCTCTCGAGCACATAACATTCAGTGGGTGAACAAATTACTATTGGGAAATTGATAGGAAAAACGCATAGTTATGACGATATTCAAGGCAATGATCATTTATATAGGCATCATGTCTGAGACAAGTAGACCGACTCCTGCCTGCATCTACTACTATTACTCCACCCATCAACCGCTATCTAGCATGCATCTAGGGTATTAAGTTAATAAAAACAGAGTAACGTCTTAAGCAAGATGACATGATGTGGACAAATTAAACTCAACTAATATGAATAAACCCCATCAGTTTACCCTTATTGGCAACAATAAAAATACGTGTCTTATCCCTTTCTGACACTGATATAGAGCACCGTAAGATCGAACCTACCACAAAGCACGTCTCCTATTGAATATAAATCAATCTAGTTGGCCAAACCAAACAGATAGATCGAAGAGAAATACAAAGCTATAACAATCATCCATAATAAAGTTTAGAAAAGACTCAATTACTTCTCATAAATATTCAGATCATAAACCCACAATTCATCGGATCCCAATAAACACACCACAAAAGAAGATTGCATCGGATAGAACTCCAAGAACATTGAGAACATTGTATCGAAGATCAAAGAGAGAGAAGAGGACATCTAGATACTAGCTATGGACACGTAGATCTGTGGTAAAGTAATCACGTATCATCGGAAGGCAGCAAGGATGATGTAGAAGCCCTCTGTGATCGCCCCCCCCCCTGTTAGAGTATCGAAAAAGGCCACCAGATGGGATCACGGAAGAACAGAAGCTTGCTGCCTTGGAAAAAGTGTTTCAGGTCGCTCTCTGGTATATTGGGAATTTATAGAGGTGGAATTAGGTCAAGAGATGCCACGAGGGGCCCACAAGCTCAGGGAGTGCCCCCAGGGTGCGCCCTATGAGCTTGTTGCTCCCTCGTGACTCTTCTAGTCTTCTTCCGAACCTTTGTGGGTCCCTTCTGTTCCATAAAATAAATCCAAAGATTTTTCTCCGTTTGGATTTCGTTTGATATTGATTTTTTGAAAAGCCAAAAATAAGTAAAAATAATAATAACTTGCACTGGGCACTAGGTTAATATAAAAAATGATATAAAATAGCATATAACTACATATAAAACAAACAATATTGATACTATAATAGCATGGAAATAAAAAATTATAGATACAATGGAGACATATCAGGAGGGTCTTGTAGATAGTCACACTTCTGATACTTTTCCTTCTGTAGTTGTCTGTACTCAGACATGTTTATGATTCTGTTGCTTGTATGCTTTGTATGATGGTCATGCGACCCCTGTTCGTAATATCATGTTATGTATGACTCTTCCGAGACTTATCTATACTTGAGTTGTAGAGTTAGGTTGTGATGCCATGTTGTACAACACATACTTGCATGTCATGCATACATGTGACATGTATTGCTACGTGTGGGGTTCGACACCTAGTTGTGTGCCTTTGGTAGCCCTTCCTACAAAGAAATGCCTCCTAGTGCTTCCACCGAGCCTTGGTAGTTCGCTACTGCTCCGGAACACATGGATTGATCGACATGTATCCATCTTTGCTCCTATGTCCGTACCTACGGGGAAATTTCACGCGGTGTTTAATGGAGTCCTTGTATCTTGCTACGACTTGGTTACACACACTGATGACTGACACGTGCATTGTTGGGTTACCTATGTCTGTCCCTGTACAACCGTGCCACCTTGGTATACAACTAATCATGTTGACCCGGGTTCTTTGTCATATGGATGCTAGCGACATAATCATATACGTGAGCCAAAAGACAGAAATGGTCCCAACCAAGGTAAGGCTGTAACCGTGGGATACCATGCGTGAGGCCACAAAGTGATATGATGTGTTAAATGCTAGATCGGTGTGAACTAGGATAGGGGTCCCGACAGTCACCGACGTCCGGCATAGCATTCCAATCATCCCTGCATGTTACGTCCTCCATGATTCATCCTTGGGATCCTGGGTACCTGTGGGGCCTTAGGACGATAAAGAGACAAGGGACAAATCCGTTGCAATACACATGAACATAATGTTTCCTTAAAGCTCTACCAACAATCCCATGCACAAGTACACGGGATTGCAAGGCTATGCCTCATCCCTTAGTCTGAGGAGGTAATTGCACATCACAAATAAATCACAGAATAAAGACATTGTATAAATTAGTTGATGATGAATGACTAAAGATTGTCTTACAATGCCACTATATGTGATGTATCTCGATTACAAGTTATGGCTATGGCTATGGGGATGAATGCTATGGAGATGAAGATGTAGATGGGAATGGCGGCGGGACTAACTTGATGAATGGGTGACGACTATAGGTGGAAATTCCGTGCTCCTACTCTAAGAAGGGCTATCTTCTCTTCTTATAGCTCCTTGTGTACGGGATTAGGTTTTTGGGTCAATGCGTTGACATTCCACCCTTGGTGCCTTGACGGAAGTTGTTGCTGGTGATGTCACCTAGGTTGTGGTAGGTGGTACTAGTGTTTGCGCTCATACCAGGCACCGTCTTCCCCCCTGGAGACTACTCAGCGCCTCCGGCTGATTGGATTTGATTTTTGAGCGTCATATCTTTCATATATTACTTGATTTCTCTCATAAAATGGCACATTCCCGCAGGGAACAAATAAATAAAGGGACTTTGATCTTTAGCTTTATTGGTCCTTAGTGATCATATAGAAGTGAATATCTCAAAATATCTAGGATTATCCGGTTTAAACAAGGGTAGAAATAAGTGTAAAAATACACTCATCATGCTCCTCGGCTATGAGCACCTCCGACGCATCCCGGTGGTTGGTGGTTGTGCCTTCTCGAGTGGTTGGAAAGACTTGGAGACCCACGAAGGGTAGGTGGTGGAGAAGTCGGTAACAGGTTGTGTTCTCTACTCCGATGAGCTTATTTCAGTGGCTAGCGGTTGCCCTGCATATTGAAATCATGTGTGGTCGGACGGTGTATTCAAAGATGTTGTAGTTGTTGTGGCTCGTCCCTAGGGTTAAAAGGTTTTCCCCAGTTGGACTCTAGAGGTTTCCGGAGCAAATGGTCCGGCCCTTTGGTGCACTCCATCGGGCCAATGAATTAGCGTGAACCATGTGAATATAGGTGCAAAGACACATGATGGCTGAGTTAAGTACTTTAAAAAGAGGGGCATGGACCAGGTGTTGGGAGGCAGACCACTGGCCAAAGTGGTGGCACGCTTCCTTCGCTAATACCACTGGATTAAAAGACAGGTTAAAAAGCACTGGATAATTAAGCATGTTGTTCTTTTCCTCCTCTTGGCTCCTATGACCTAGACATGAACAATCGGTGTCCCTCAACTTCCTGATGAGGCTCAGTCACCCTCTCCCTCCATCCATCTCTCTGATGACGGTAGGGGATGGGGCCCACACATCTTTGGTCCTGTGGTGGTAGGGTTACCAATAAATTTAGGATTGTCTCCAATCGGCAATGGTAATATAATGGTGTCTCCATCGACGTGGAAAAAGGTATCCCCGCCCACTTGTCCCAGTGATGCTTCTTCGATTGTCGGGAGGCTTGTGGAGAATTGTCTGTCTCCAGATCTGGTTCTTCGGGTCTGACTTTTTCTTTTGCGGGTTTGTCTTGGTGTTGTCCTGCGAAGCAAACACCGTTTTGACCGAGGAAGATTTGCCAGCCTCGGCCTAGTTGAGGAGTGTGTGAGATTTTTGTTCCCCAACTCTGCCTGTCGACCCTAGGGCATTCTACAAGCGCTCTCTCATGTTTTATTCTCCGATGCGACAATTTCCTATGCATATCATGCCCGCCAATGTCTTTGCATCTACATCGACAACTTTCTTATTGCTACTTGTAGAACTTTTGTGTTTCAACAAGTTTGCTTTGCTGAGACAGAGGCTCACAACGAGGTTTGCTCAGAGCGTGCCGACAGTGGATGCAGGAGGAAGAAGATTTTGGCACCCCCAAAAATTAGAATGTATATATTCTTTTCTGTGAGGATGTTTTTGTTTTTGTAAGAGTGTGTGCTACTTAATATGCTGTCTAAGAAAGGTACCAAATAAAAAGATTATTGATGATATCCTTGTCGGCAATTCCTATCTACCGCTTAGTGCGACAAATACCCACCAAATGTGCACCCTTCTTCCCTCTCGCACGCTGTTTGGGCCAAACCATGCTTCTCTCTTCCACCAGTTATGAAGGTTCCAAAACCTCAACTAGCCAGTTTCTCTCTCTTTCTTCTATGTTTTTCTTTTGTTTTCTTCCAGTTTTTATTTTTTTCTTTTTACTTCTATTTTTTCATACATTAAATTTGGGAACATTTCATAAATCCATGAACATTTTTTAAATACTAGGAAATTTTTCTAAAATTTATGATAATTTTCAAAAATCCGGAAACATATTTTAAAATTAGCAAAAAAATCTAAAATTCAAGATCATTTTTTGAAATCTAGGAACATTTTCAAACGGAACATTTTTCCAAATATAAGTTTTTTGTAAACTCATGATCATTTTTTAAATTTGAGAACATTTTCTAAATTCATGATTTTTAAATCCGAGAATATTTTTCAAATTCATTAACAACTGTTAAAATCTAGGAACATTTTAAAATTCACGACCTGTGTTTGAAGTATGAAAACGTGTTTTCAAAATTGTGATTTTTTTTTAAATTTAGAACATTTTTAAAATCCCTAGACATTTTTTCAAATCCAAGATCATTTTTTTCGAATGTGTATTTTTATCAAAAAATCAAAACATTTTATGGAATTCGGGAACAATTTTAAAATTAATGAAGATTTCTGGAAATCGGATAATTAATTTTCAAATTCATGAACATTTCTTGAAATCCATATTTTTTTTAACATAAGAACTTGCTTGAACCATATGAGGCCAATTCGTCCACTTAACCTGAGTGAGCATACGTCGAAACTCAATATTTGTGGAGTCTCCCTTACACTGAAGCAATGGAAACATCTTTTAGCTAGACAATACTATACTAGATGGATTAGTGCATTGTGCTGCGCCAGGAATCAGTGCTAGCAGGGGAGAAGCAGGGGAGCTTGTTGGAGACGCCCTTAGGGTAGCCTCAGGTAATTTCAGGGACACTATGCATCGTGTAACTTTATGATTTGGACGTGTGTGTAGTTTTGTTTTGTAGTTGCTAGCATGAGCCTTATGGAGAGTCCTCCTATTCCGCGCTAGTTGCGGGGAATAGTCATGCCAACACCTAAAGCGGCCTTACATGGGCTGGTCACGGGCACGATCCATTAAGACTAAGATTATTATTTTTTCTGAACTCTTTTATTTAAAAAGGTTTTAGAAAGTTGCCAAAATCCAGTTTAAAATGGAAAAAATATATTAAGGAAAATAAAAAATAGTCATGTGAGTAGGTATATATATTCAAAAATTTGTGTCGCATATGTGAGAATGGTTTTTGTAAAAAAATATTTATGTACCAAAAGGTAATATACTTTTTAAAGGAAAATGTGCATGTTAAAAAAAGCTGCTCGTACATGTATGAATATTTTTTTATATCCATGGGATAAACATTCAATTTTAGAAAGAAGTAAAAGTGAAAACAATAAATCAAGAAAATTTAAAAAAAATCAAAATGTTTGATTAAAAAGAAAAAAAAAGAAAAAAATAGTGAAGATTTGCCTCTAGCGAAAACTCTGAATCATAATTTTGTTGCTTCATGTAGAACGTCTTTTTTTGTCCTTTTGTTGCCTTTTCAAGTCAATGTTGGACGTTGTTTCTTTTTGTTTTTCAAAAAAAGTGGTGGCGTGTATACCTGACATTTTATTTTCTTAGGGTAATCAAAATATTATTTTTTGAACTGGATAACCAAAATATTTGATGATGAAAGAAGCGGCAAGGCATGTGGGACAAACACTTGGCTAGCTCATAGATAGGCCCACAAAGCAGCAGTGGTGGACTAACGCAGTTGTCCTCGGCACGACACAACACAACACAACCCACACGCCTAACAATAACCTGCTACACGGCTATAGCACCCAAGAACTTGTTAAAAGGTGTCCGATAGGCGCCAGTTGACCGGCCCAAATTTGGCCCAGTTGCCACGTAGCCGTGCAATCCAGCAGGCAACACCCGTCTGATATGCCCCTAAATCACCGTCTTCCCTTCGTAGGTCAACGCAAGCAGGAAAAAAGCTCCATCCGGCTGTGTCCCCGTCCAACGCGCCCTCCGGCAAGGGCAGCATCACTGCCGCTTCCCTCCTCGCGACACCGCTCGCCGCAGCTCTCTCGCATCACCACACATGGTTGCAGCAAGCATGTCGTTGTAGCATCACATGACCATGGGCGTTGTGCCTCCACTGACGCCTGTTTTCCCCGCATGCATCTCCTCCAGCTGTTGTCTGGCTCCCCCCCTCTGTCAGCATCTCGTGATGCTCACCATCGTGGTAGTCGTGCATGGATGTAGCAAAAACTTTGCCGGTCATAGCAAAACCTGAAGACATTTGTAGCAAAAGTGCCATCACCGTCAATCCGTGTGGAAGCACCGCCATGAATGGATATAGCAAAAGTTGACAATAGTTGCAGCAAAAAACCTCGTCGCCGCAGTCGCACTCGTAGCTAAGTAATGAAGGATGTAGCAAACAACAACACCGGTCGTGGCAAACCGACAAACGGTTGAGCAAACATCGTCGCCGTCGTCAGGTGTCGCAGCTAATCTGTGCATGCTTGTAGCAAATAATATCTCTGGTGGTAACTTTTGCCATAGCCGATTGTAGCAAAAGAACATCGTCATCGCCGTCGGGGTTGTAGCATCATCATGAATGATGTAGCAAATGCAGATATCAGTAGTAGAAAAAACTGATGACCATTACAGCATAAACTTTATCGCCACCGTCGCGACATCTCACACCAACGGTCGCGATATCCCCCGCGACGCCTGTTGTAGCAGCTCTCACGTCGGCCGCGCATCGGTGTTGCCTCTGATCTCACCATTTACAGCGACGACGATTTTGCCCAGCCGTTTCCTTGAGCAGCACCGGTAATGGATGGAGCATAGGATGGGCGTAGGGGTGCATGTGGCCTAGGAGAGAGGCATCACTGGTGAGGGGACCTAGAGGTGCGCGGAGCTGGGGCCGACGAGGGCCATGGCGGAGGAACACGGGCTGCTTCATGGGGGCGTGAGGAAGACGAAGGCCATGGTATGGAGGGCGAGAGGAAGGAGATAAGATAGGGAAAAGCGAACTAAGTGTGTGTGGACTAGAAGTGGTTAATAATTGAGGGCGTTGGATCTATAGTCATCCTACAACGCGCGAGCGACCAGCCCAACATTGGGACGGCCGGCCGGAGGGAAACGTCTCCCTAAAAAAACAAGAACCAACACACACGTCATGTGGAGGATATATTTGGCTACAATAGTAGTGGGCCACTGCAGCTGTCCAATGTGGTAGGGCTACAGCTCGACCCTACATGGTAGTGAGTTGGAAAATGGTCAATGGCCTCACGGCGCTGATGAGGACATGACTATCTTGGATACGACCAAAAATATTGCATACATGCATATTTGTGAGGTGTATGGGATATTTGTAGAATCCACATATGAAGATAAGGGAAAAAGAGAAGTTTAGGTGATGTTTAAAAAGTCCTCTCATGTCACTTTTGGGCCAAGAGAAAATAGAGTTCAAATTCCACACGTTCTGTTCTCAGATTCGGACTGTACAGACATACTTGACTCAAAACGCCAATATCTCTTTCATACGGACTCCGAATTGGGTCATTCATTTCTTGTTGGAAAGTTTATTTCGTGAACTTTACAACCCAATTGGATTCACCTTCAAATTCGTCCGGAGCATTGAGATATTGATGAAATAATCTGACGCTGCAGCAAAATCCAAGTCAAACTACAAGTCCAAAGGTGTTGCATCACCTCTACTTGGACCCATGATCCTTGTATGACCTAGGATTAGTTTTGGACTACCTTGAGATGTCCTCCCACCTCCTTGGCCATCACCCCTTACTCCTATATAAGTAGATTAATCTAATAGCTTTTTGCTTGAGATTTGTTTAGTTAAAAGTTAGCCATTGCAACTTCGTGAACTCGTTTGTATCCAACAGCCAGACCAAGACCGCTTTTGAATCCCCACCTTCATCAATACTTCATCTATATTCGCAATATTTGGATTGATTTTACCATATTCTTGCTTGTTCTTCGATTGCGTACAGGAATAGACCTTCGTGGTCAGGTTGATCGTGCTCCGGCGTGGTCAATAACCTCTCAGAGTTGGTTTAGCGATTGCTAAGGCGCAACATTGTGCATGTTTGTAGAAGGATCGTCGAAGTAGGCACCCCAGGCTTTACACTTTATGCTTCCGGCTCGTATGTTGTGTGGAATTGTGAGCGGATAACAATTTCACACAGGAAACAGCTATGACCATGATTACGCCAAGCTATTTAGGTGAGACTATAGAATACTCAAGCTTGGGTATTTGAGACCAAGTGACACATTACAAAATCTCATGTTTAGCCCGTTGGCTATCACGAAGGAAAAAATAGAGAAGAAAAAAGAAGTGAGAGAAAAAATAGAGAAGAAAAAAACCTAATTTGGGGGTCTATCTAGACTCAACCTCGTACCTAAATTTGGATTGAAATCTGTTTTGCGCACTGTTCGGAAAAACACGCATATCTTCCTCATACGAAGTCCGTTTTTTCTCCACAAATACTCAAATTAAAGCTAGCAATGAGCCACATCTGAATAGTTGCAGAAGCTAGTTCAATATGTGGCACCTCAAAATCGGTTTCTAAATAGGTATTTTTTCCTCTGAAGTTCAAGAACACACTTTCTCACTGTTTTTCATGCCACTTCCCGAATGTTTTGACTCCTCATACGAACTCGGAATTGAGTGATTCTTTTTGCGTTAGAAAGCTTGAGTCAGTAGAATCTTGAGGAAAATTATCAAAATATTGGCACAAAATTTTCTCGAGGAAAGTTGGAGATAGATTTTTAGTATATGCTACTTGGATTCTCATCATTATCTTTATTGTCATTGTGATCTTCGTTTATATCTTGCTGTCCAGAGCTACTTCCTATCCTTTGTTGCTACTAGTTGTGCTATGCTGTGACATCATTAGTGTTCTAAGTTCGCGTCTCTAATACGGTCTAGCTTAGGACTAACACAGTATTGTCGTTGAACGTTTATTCAGCATTGCATCTCTGATTGATTATTCCTAATCGTTTGCTACCATATATTTAAGCCTTCCAAGCTCCACATATTTCTACACCGTATATACATATGTTCCCCTGGCAATCGTTTTACTCAATCTTCAGAGTTATTAGACACCGCTGGTTGCCGGCACCACCTGCTGCATGGTATGAACTTATAAGATATTGATATTTGCTTTACTGTGAGCGCTTTACCACCACGTCTTAGTAGTTCATAGGAACATTATTCCTGAATTTTGTTTTTTGTTTCTACTAATCATGACATGTTTTGGAGATAAGCGTTCTTAGACGACGGACACATTTTCACCACCATGAGAGGTGCGACAACACACACAAGCACATGGTCAGATTATCTCTTTACCGTCATTTGAGGGTACATTTAATCCTGCTATTTATCTAGCTTGGGAGCTTGAAGTAGAACAAGTTTTTAGTCACCATGATCTTTCTGAACTTGAGAGAATATGAACTGCCACTGGGGCATTTACTGGTTTTGCTTCTGTTTCGTGGAGTGTGCATTGTAAGAAAAACATTGATAACCAACCCACAACTTAGGAAGATTTGAAAGCTGTAATGGGACATCAGTTTGTCCCTGCTTACTATCATTGTGAATTGCTTCACAAATTAGAACAACTAAAACAAGGCAGTAACAGTGTTAATGCTTACTACCAAGAGTTCAGATCTTACATGCATCATTGTGACATAGATGAATCCGAGGATGATACAAAGAATAGAATTTTTATGGTTTGAACCATGACAATCGTGCAAGATTTTAAGATTTTGTGGTTTTGTGATTTTTTATATTCCATGTTGCATTACTGGTATGTATGTTCGTGCTTGTACCTTTGAGAGACAAATGCGGGAAGATGTGTTGGGAGACCGTGATAACTACTATTCCAGTTCATGCTCACCACCACTGATTGTATCCTCCCTCGATGCACCTGCTACAGCGGCAACACCTCAGATTGTGAGCGCGATACTGCCTCTAGTCTATGGTACATTACCATTGTATGTACCTACATGATCTGAGTCATTGCGACAAGGTAACACTAAAGGTATTGATGAAATAACTTCACACAAGGATGATGAATGTCTAGTTGACTTGAATACATCATGTGTTGAGTTACCTATTGATTTGAGCACAACACTTATTTTAGAGAATCATGTTACTATTATGAATGTGCCATGTGATCAAACAGCTGAAATACCAACAATTTTGAGTGCACCAATTGAATTAACTATTGATGCAAAAGAACCATGTAAATTAGGGAATAAATCAAATTTGGATCAAATACATTTGAAAATAATTGTGCCAATGTTTAATCATTTTGATATGACCTCTAATCTTGTTGATGATGCTATGCCAAATGACTTATTGCATGTTTGCTTATTTAAGCATGTTGTAGCATGTAAATTTGATGCAAGTAAGGTTTATTCACCAATGTTGGGATGGTTTATTGATGAACATTGTCAATATTTTGATATGAATAAGAGCTTTACTTATATGTGTAAACTGAGTTGCAATATTTTCATGCCTTCTACTTATTGTGATAATATTTTGGTTTTATATTTCATGAACTACGAAAGTTACTCATGTATACATGTGTCATATGTGCAAAAACCAACGGAAGTAAAAAATGGATGACATATAAATTAATAAATATACAACATGTACACTTTGTCTCTTTTGTTAGCCACATTTTAGATTAAGCAATGTCGATGACAGCTTTGTTTTCAAGAAGGGGAGGATGAGGAGGACATGACTATCTTGGATACGACCAATTTTTTTTCATACATGCATATTTGTGAGGTGTATGGGACATTTGTATAATCCACATATGAAGATAAGGGAAAATAGAAATTTAGGTGTTGTTCAAAAAGTTCTCTCACGTCACTTTTGGGCCAAAAGAAAATAGAGTTCAAGTACCACACGTTCTGTTCTCAGATTCGGACTACACACACAAACCTGACTCAAAACGCCAATATTTCCTTCATACGAACTCCGAATTGGGTGATTCGGTTTTTGTTGGAAAGTTTATATTGTGAAATTTCCAACCCAATTAGATTCACCTTCAAATTCGCCTAGAGCGTTGAGATATTGACGAAACAATCTTACACTGCAGCAGAATCCAAATCAAACTACAAGGCCAAAGGTGTTGCATCACCTCTACTTGTGCCCATGAGCCTTGTATGATCTAGGATTAGTTTTAGCCTGCCTTGGGACGTCCTCCCACCTCCTTGGCCACCACCCCTTACTCCTATATAAGTAGACCAATCTAGTGGTTTTTGCTTGGGATTTGTTTAGTTAAAAGTTAGCCATTGCAACTTTGTGTACTTCGTTTGTGTCCAACGACCAAACCAAGACTGCTTTCGGATCCCCGCCTTTATCAATATTTCACCTATATTCGTAATATTCAGATTGCTTTTATCATATTCTTGCTTGTTCTTCGATTGTGTACAGGAATAGACATTCATGGTCAGGTTGATCGTGCTCCGGCGTGGTCAATAACCTCTCGGAGTTGGTTTAGCGATTGCTAAGGCGCAACGTCGTGCACATTTGTAGTCAGATTGTCAAAGTCGACTCCACCAAATCGATAGATATCATCTCATCGAAATATCGGGACACCCTCGCCTCTACCAGGCGCTTGCAGCTAGCCCCGCATAAACTATGTAGGGATAAGCTTGGGTATTTGAGACCAAGTGACACATTACAAAATCTCATGTTTAGCTCGTTGCCTATCACGAAGGATCTCCTGCTAAAAATGTTAACGTTAACTCTCAACAAACCTTTACAGAATGACCAATACATCGGCTTTGTTGTAACTTGGGACAAAAGTTAGACCTAAGGTATTTGTTTTGTAGCAACTCTTGCCTTCCTCGTTAAGCAGTTTGGGTGATTTGAAACTGTTAGAATTATTGTATTTTAATAGGATGAAACTTTCATATTTTGTGCAAGTTATCTGAAAGTTACAAGTCGGATCCTTATGTGGTGTTCCGTACAACATGGGGAGGCATGAGCTTCTAGGTACATCTAGTGTTATACAACCAATGTGAGACAGTTGCGCGGGTTATGTTCAACCTGCTTGAATGACAGTTCAATGATAGGATTGGTGAATGAGTAATACAATCTTATTCTATTGGTTGTGTTGATCCATGTATGCTCCTTGTATGACATCTTGGATATTTTAACATTTCTTCAATAAAATGGTTTTGTGCATCAATCAATGCAGACGCTGCTGATTTCGCCTCTTCAAAAAAATCAAGTTGTATATGAAAGTATTATTGTCATATACAAGCTGTCAATATTTAAACGATACGTAAGTAGTGATTGAGCATATTATTGAACGACAAACTACAAGAAAACAGTAAAGTACTATTCTCCTTTACAAGTTGTCAATACTTAATGGCAGGTATGTACTGACTAAGCGTATTAATGAATGACAAACTACTACAAGACTAACATATATACTAACAAAATACTACCAATGACTAAACGTAAGTGGTAGGTATATGATGACTTGACCTGATTAATGAATGGCAAACTGCAGAATGGACACCCTTTTCATCCTAAAGCCAACCCACTATGGATGTATGGTAGGCACAATAGCACCCGAGTGTAGAAACTCCATGTCCCTTCTATAATGCAAATATGTAATAGCATGTTGTCATTGAGTGTGGAAGTTCGGATTCCTGCTTCTAGTTAGGAAAAAAATCAAAGACTTTAAACTTGCATATCAAAGTTTTAGAATTGTACAAAAGCACTTACATGTACATGTAGTGTCTTTTACATATACTACCTCCATTTGAATCAACAAGGGGCTTGTGCATTCGGAGATTTAACTTTGACCATCAATCAAACCAATAATATATATGTCATGTGACTCTTATCATACATAAACCCATATTTTGTTGATTAAATTGATGATCAAAATTAAAACTTGAAACGTGTGCACACCTTAGTCACTAGAATGGAGAGAATATCTAACATTTGGATTAAGATACTCAAATTTGGCAGCCACATAAAACCAAAAAATGCAGATCTTTAATAACGAATAGTATATCTATAATGGATCAACTTATTTATCTTTTCTTGTGTAACCCACAACCCACATATAAAATATTCTTTTATGTGATTGTACAGGTATATAGTACCTATTTACATGGGTAAATGTGTTTTTTTGGAGAACCATGTTCACTTGGCCCTAGTATTCATTTTGAGTTTTCGTCTTGTCAACATGAAGTCTTACGTCACAAAGATACCATCTTAATTGCCTCCTTGACCTTCAAAAACCAATCATTAGCCGGTCGCTCGTGGTGATCTTACCTTGTGGTAGGCAACATCCGGGAAGAGGATTTCGTGTGGGGGCACCGACCCTATTTTTCTTTTGGCTTTAGATTTTTAATATTTCATATATTTTGAACCAAAAGTACAAATTAAGTTTCATTTGCATATTTGTGTTTCATGTGGCAAGGGCTTTCAAATAAGATCCATTTTAAATATATTTTGATGAGTTTTAAAACTTCGTTAAGTTTTAATTGCTAGAACTTGATACAAGTGTACGACAAAATCATAAGTTTCATCAACTAAAACTTAAATCTTGGTGTGCCCTCGTGCGGAATCCAATGGCTTTGCGAATCGCGAAGCTATCGGCTGGCCAGACATGAATGTGTAGTTACATGACCCCAGACTTACGCGTGGGGCTGCAAACAAGTCGAGTTTGAGCGAGTTGGACTAGGCTCTACTCAACTCATAGTAAGATTCGAGCGAGCTCAAACGTAGTGAAACTCAAGGTCAAGTTGTAGAAAGTGACTCGTGTAGTTTGTAACGATGTCAAGTCGATCTCAAGCTAGTTTTGAGCTAAATAAGACATTTTTAATAACCTAAGACAAATTTTTGAATAAGATAGGCCACAAAACATCATAAGAAACCACTATAATTATTAGTCCAATCGAAATGATTATAATATAAATTATTTCAAGGTTGTTTGACTCATTCTCTGTCAACTAAAAACAGGTACTTAATAGACTGGTTCTAAATAGTAAGAGATCGCATATGAATTAGCAAGAAAAAACCCGAAGGTGCATCTGCTCTCAAATTTGACAAAAAAATAACATGACATTTAACACACGACTGACCACATAGCATGCCCTCAATTTTCTCTGTGCTTAAATAAGCTTCCGTGTTGGATATTAGATAAAATATAATAAATTCATACAAGAAATAAAAGGTATTTTTCCTATTTTCTTTAAATATATATCAATATTATTTAATATAGTTATATATATCTGTTGGGGAACACGGTAATTTCAAAAAAAATCCTACGCAGACGCAAGATCATGGTGATGCATAGCAACAAGAGGGAAGAGTGTTGTCGACGTACCCTCATAGACCATAAGCGAAAGCGTTATGACAACGTGGTTGATGTAGTCGTACGTCTTCACGATCGACCGATCCTAGCACCGAAGGTACGACACCTCCGCGATTTGCACACGTTCGGCTCGGTGACGTCCCACAAACTCATGATCCAGCAGAGTGTCGAGGGAGAGCTTCATCAGCACGACGGCGTGATGATGGTGATGATGATGCTACCGGAACAGGGCTTCACCTAAGCACCGCTATGATATGACCGAGGTGGATTATGATGGAGGGGGCACCGCACACGGCTAAGAGATCAATGATCAACTTGTGTGTCTATGGGGTGCCCCCTGGCCACGTATATAAAGGATGGAGGGAGGAGGAGTCCAGTCCTCATAGGGCGCGCCCAATGTGTGGAGTCTGACTAGGACTCCCTAGTCCTAGTAGGATTCCACCTCCCACATGGAATAGGAAAAAGGGAAGGAAGAAGGAGAAGGAAGGAAGAAGGTGCCCCCTTTCCCTAGTCCAATTCGGACCAGTCCATGGGGAAGGGGCGCGACCACCCTTGAGGCCTTTCTCTCCTTTCCCGTATGTCCCATTACGGCCCAATACGAATTCCCATAACTCTCCGGTACTCCAAAAAATACCCGAATCACTCGGAACCTTTATGATGTCCGAATATAGCCTTCCAATATATCGATCTTTACGTCTTGACCATTTTGAGATTCCTCGTCATGTCACCGATCTCATCCGGGACTCCGAACAAACTTCGGTCATCAAATCACATAACTCATAATACAAAATGTCACAGAACGTTAAGCGTGCGGACCCTACGGGTTCGAGAACTATGTAGACATGATTGGGACTCACTTCCGGTCAATAACCAATAGCGGAACCTAGATGCTCATATTGGTTCCTACATATTCTACGAAGATCTTTATCGGTCAAACCGCATAACAACATGCGTTGTTCCCTTTGTCATCGGTATGTTACTTGCCCAAGATTCGATCGTTGATATCTCAATACCTAGTTCAATCTCGTTACCAGCAAGTCTCTTTAATCATTTCGTAATGCATCATCCCGT
Source organism: Triticum urartu (assembly GCF_003073215.2). Lineage (NCBI taxonomy): Eukaryota > Viridiplantae > Streptophyta > Magnoliopsida > Poales > Poaceae > Triticum > Triticum urartu. The sequence goes on from NC_053022.1 coordinate 341,190,105, forward strand.
AACTAACTCATTAGTCACAATGCTTGCAAGGCTTATAGTGATGTGCATTACCGAGAGGGCCCAGAGATACCTCTCCGATACTCGGAGTGAAAAATCCTAATCTCGATCTATGCTAACACAACAAACACCATTGAAGACACCTATAGAGCACCTTTATAATCACTCAGTTACGTTGTGACGTTTGGTAGCACACAAAGTGTTCCTCCGGTATTCAGGAGTTGCATGATCTCATAGTCATAGGAACATGTATAAGTTATGGAGAAAGCAATAGCAACAAACTAAACGATCATCGTGCTAAGCTAACGGATGGTTCAAGTCAATCACATCATTCTCTAATGATGTGATCCTGTTAATCAAATGACAACTCATGTCTATGGCTAGGAAACTTAAGCATCCTTGATTCAACGAGCTAGTCAAGTAGAGGCATACTAGTGACACTTAGTTTGTCTATGTATTCACACATGTACTAAGCTTCAGGTTAATACAATTCTAGCATGAATAATAAACATTTATCATGATATAAGGAAATAATAATAACTTTATTATTGCCTCTAGGGCATATTTCCTTCAATATCAAGCTAAAATCGAGCAAGCCAATGTTCGTTCAAGATTATCTCATTTCTTGATCAAGCTACATAAAGTGCTCATACACAACTCATTTCTTTTTGACTTGATCTTAAGTTGAGCAGAAAGAAGATTCGATCTCGAGCATTTCTTGTAACCTTACCTGCGTGCCCCTATGAATTTCCAGCGACCTCCGGCCTTCAAAAACTTCTTGGCTCTACCACAACCCGGAGACACTCTAGTGACACATAGCCATCTACGAGACATTCACCCTCGAAGAATAACAAGTTATTTGTTACTTCACTTGGAGAAGAACCCTTGCCAAGATTCCTCGAAGAATCTCTCAAACCCTTTAGATATGTCTCACATATTCCCTCCAATGTAGTGGAGTAAAATGGAGAGAGATATCAATTAGTGATTCTGGACAATACACCAATCGATGGTACTGAAACCTAATAGAGATCACCTGCAAAAAAAGAAACCTGATAGAGATCACTCTGAATGGTCAAACAAAAAGTTGAACACATCTAGACTTTCGCCACTTGGTGGTTCTGGACATTGCTGGTACTTCTTTGGTTGAGAAAACCTAGACATCCTCGGTGGCTCCGGACACCTCCTTTTGGGGGTTCCAGACCTTCATAGAGCACCCTTTGATTTTATGTGGTATTTTTGACAATCACACTAGGTGGATCCAAAGCAAAATTAAATAAATTCCCACTAACTCTTGTTGTAAGCCCTTGTTTCGAAGTATGGGATACGTGTAAAAGTAGAGACTCGGAGATAGTTTCATCTAGATTAGGGATTCTTCTTGGGAGCTTAGAGCATCTTCAAGAGACTCCCTTTCCTCAATAAAATTCTTATATTAGGGAGTTGGTGATGACCCACAAGTGTAGGGGATCTATCGTAGCCTTTTCGATAAGTAAGAGTGTCGAACCCAACGAGGAGCAGAAGGAAATGATAAGCGATTTTCAGCAAGATATTCTCTGCAAGCACTGAAATTATCGGTAACAAATAGTTTTGTGATAAAGTAATTTGTAACGAGTAACAAGTAATGCAAGTAAATAAGATGCAGCAAGATGGCCCAATCCTTTTTGTAGCAAAGGACAAGCCTGGACAAACTCTTACATAAAGGAAAGCACTCCCGAGGACACATGGGAATTATCGTCAAGCTAGTTTTCATCATGCTCATATGATTCGCATTCGGTACTTTGATAATTTGATATGTGGGTGGACCGGTGCTTGGGTACTGCCCTTCCTTGGACAAGCATCCCACTTATGATTAACCCCTATTGCTTGCATCCGCATCTACAACAGAAGTATTAAGGTAAACCTAAGCATAGCATGAAACATATGGATCCAAATCAGCCCATTACAAAGCAACTCATAAACTAGGGTTTAAGATTCTGTGACTCTAGCAACCCATCATCTACTTATTACTTCCCAAAGCCTTCCTCTAGGCCCAAACAATGGTGAAGTGTCATGTAGTCGACGTTCACATGACACCACTAGAGGAAAGACAACATACATCTCATCAAAATATCGAACGAATACCAAATTCACATGAATACTTATAGCAAGACTTCTCCCATGTCCTCAGGAACAAACGTAACTACTCACAAATCATATTCATGTTCATAATCAGAGGGGTATTAATATGCATAATGGATCTGAACATATGATCTTACACCAAGTAAACCAACTAGCATCAACTACAAGGAGTAATCAACACTACTAGCAACCCATAGGTACCAATCTGAGGCCTTGAGACAAAGATTGGATACAAGAGATGAACTAGGGTTTGAGATGAGATGTTGCTGGTGAAGATGTTGATGGAGATTGACCCCATCCCTATGAGAGGATAATTGGTGATGACGATGGTGATGATTTCCCCCTCCCGGAGGGAAGTTTCCCCGGCAGAACAGCTCCGCCGGAGCCCTAGATTGGTTCCGCCAAGGTTCCGCCTCATGGCGGCGGAGTTTCGTCCCGAAAGCTTGCTTATGATTTTTTTTCTCCACAAAGGACTCCATAGAGCCAAATATGGGCATCAGAGGGTTGCCAGGGGGCCCACAAGGCAGGGGCGCGCCTAGGGGGTAGGGCACGCCCCCCACCCTCGTGGACGGTGGGTGGCCCCCCTGGTACTTCTTTCGCCCAATATTTTTTATATATTCTAAAACGTGCTCCCGTGAAGACTCAAGACTTTTGGAGTTGTGCAGATTAGGTCTCTAATATTTGCTCCTCTTTCAGCCCAGAATTCCAGCCGCCGGCATTCCCCCTCTTCATGTAAACCTTGTAAAATAAGAGAGAATAGGCATAAGTATTGTGACATAATGTGTAATAGCAGCCCATAATGCAATAAATATCGATATAAAAGCATGATGCAAAATGGACGTATCAACTCCCCCAAGCTTAGACCTCGCCTGTCCTCAAGCGAAAGCCGAAATCGAAAAAATATGTCCACATGTTTAGAGATAGAGGTGTCTATAAAAATAAAATACGGACATGAGGGCATCATGATAATTCTTAGAACAGCAACATATACATATATTGTCATATGATTTCTTATGCTAAAGTAACAATTCCATCACAATTTCAAGTATGAATCATAAACTTCATTGAGAACCAACAAACTCTAATCTCACTCACTGAGGCAATTGCAATTTATCATAACATCAGAAAGAGTCAATAAGATCTTTTCAGCAAGTGCGCATACTCAACCATCATTTAGTCTTTCACAATTGCTAACACTCATGCGATATTTATGGTTATGAAGTTTTAATCGGACATAGAGAAAGATAGGGGCTTAAAGTTTTGCCTCCCAACCCCTTACCTCAAGGGTAATTTCAACAATAATAGTTCATGAAAACTCACATCCAATTAGCTATATATATCAGGATCTTTCCAACACATTGTGCTTGCCAAAGGATAAAATGTAAAAAGAAAAGGTGAAGATCACCGTGACTCTTTGCATGAAGTATAAGACAAGAATAAAAGATAGGCCCTTCGCAGAGGGAAGCAGAGGTTGTCATGTGCTTTTATGGTTGGATGCACAAAATCTTAATGCGAAAGAACGTCACTTTATATTGCCACTTGTGATATGTACCTTTATTATGCAGTTTGTCGCTTTTATTTCTTACACATCACAAGATCGTATAAAGCTTATTTTCTCCTCACTAATAAATCATACTCCCTCTGTTCCGAATTACTTGTCTTGGATTTGTCTAGATACGGATGTATCTAGACTCATTTTAGTGCTAGATACCTCCGTATCTAGACAAATCTAAGACAAGTAATTCGGAACAGAGGGAGTACATATTTAGAGAGCAATTTTTATTGCTTGCAGCGATGACAACTTACTTGAAGGATCTTACTCAATCCATAGGTAGATATGATGGACTCTCATGGCAAAACTGGGTTTAAGGATATTTAGAAGCACAAGTAGTATCTCTACTTGGTGCAAAGAATTTGGCTAGCATGAGAGGGAAAGGCAAGCTCAACATGTTGGATGATCCATGACAATATAATTTATCTCAGATGTAAGAAAACATAACCCATTACGTTGTCTTCCTTGTCCAACATCAACTCTTTAGCATGTCATATTTTAATGAGTGCTCACAATCATAAAAGATGTCCAAGATAGTATATTTATATGTGAAAACCTCTCTTTCCTTATTATTTCCTATTAATTGCAACGATGACCAAAACTATATTTGTCAACTCTCAACAACTTTTATTCATCATACTCTTTATATGTGAAGTCATTACTGAAGGAAATATGCCCTAGAGGCAATAATAAAGTTATTATTTATTTCCTTATATCATGATAAATGTTTATTATTCATGCTAGAATTGTATTAACCGGAAACATAATACATGTGTGAATACATAGACAAACAAAGTGTCACTAGTATGCCTCTACTTGACTAGCTTGTTAATCAAAGATGGTTATGTTTCCTAACCATGAACAATGAGTTGTTATTTGATTAACGAGGTCACATCATTAGTTGAATGATCTGATTGACATGACCCATTCCATTAGCTTAGCACCCGATCGTTTAGTATGTTGCTATTGCTTTCTTCATGACTTATACATGTTCCTATAACTATGAGATTATGCAACTCCCGTTTGCCGGAGGAACACTTTGGGTGCTACCAAACATCACAACGTAACTGGGTGATTATAAAGGAGCATTACAGGTGTCTCCAAAAGTAGATGTTGGGTTGGCGTATTTCGAGATTAGGTTTTGTCACTCCGATTGTCGGAGAGGTATCTCTGGGCCCTCTCGGTAATGCACATCACTTAAAGCCTTGCAAGCATTGCAACTAAATGAGTTAGTTGCGGGATGATGTATTACAGAACGAGTAAAGAGACTTGCCGGTAACGAGGTTGAACTAGGTACTGGAATACCGTCGATCGAATCTCGGGCAAGTAACATACCGATGACAAAGGGAACAACGTATGTTGTTGTGCGGTCTGACCAATAAAGATCTTCGTAGAATATGTAGGAGCCAATATGGGCATCCAGGTCCCGCTATTGGTTATTGACCGAAGACGTGTCTCGGTCATGTCTACATTGTTCTCGAACCCGTAGGGTCCGCACGCTTAAGGTTACGATGACAGTTATATTATGAGTTTATGCATTTTGATGTACCGAAGGTTGTTCGGAGTCCCGGATGTGATCACGGACATGACGAGGAGTCTCGAAATGGTCGAGACATAAAGATTGATATATTGGAAGCCTATGTTTGGATATCGGAAGTGTTCCGGGTGAAATCGGAATTTTACCGGAGTACCGGGAAGGTTACCGGAACCCCCCCGGGAGCTAAATGGGCCATGATGGGCCTTAGTGGAAAAGAGAAGAGGCAGCCCTACATGGGCTGTGCGCCTCCCCCTTCCCCTAGTCCTATTAGGACTAGGAGAGGTGGCCGGCCCCCTCTCTCTCTTTTCCCCCTCCGCGAATCCTATTCCAACTAGGATTGGGGGGGGGGAATCCTACTCCCAGAGGGAGTAGGACTCTCCTGGCGCGCCACACCTTGGCCGGCCAGCCTCCCCCCCTCTAGTCCTTTATATACTGAGGCAGAGGCACCCTAGAACAGACAAGTTGATCCACGTGATCTATTCCTTAGCCGTGTGCGGTGCCCCCTGCCACCATAGTCCTCGATAATACTGTAGCGGAGTTTAGGCGAAGCCCTGCTGCTATAGTGCATCAAGATCGTCACCATGCCGCCGTGCTGACGGAACTCTTCCCCGACACTTTGCTGGATCGGAGTCCGGGGATCGTCATCGAGCTGAACGTGTGCTCGAACTCGGAGGTGCCGTAGTTTCGGTGCTTGATCGGTTGGATCGTGAAGACGTACGACTACTTCCTCTACGTTGTGTCAGCGCTTCCGTAGTCTGTCTGCGTTGGGTACATAGACAACCCTCTCCCCTCTCGTTGCTATGCATCACATGATCTTGCGTGTGCGTAGGAATTTTTTTGAAATTACTACGAAACCCACAGTGGCATCAGAGCCTAGGTTATTTATGTTGATGTTATATGCACGAGTAGAACACAAGTGAGTTGTGGGCGATATAAGTCATACTGCCTACCAGCATGTCATACTTTGGTTTGGCGGCATTGTTGGACGAGACGACCCGGACCAACATTACGCGTACGCTTACGCGAGACCGGTTTCCCCGACATGCTTTGCACATAGGTGGCTTGCGGGCGACTGTCTCTCCAACTTTAGTTGAACCAAGTATGGCTACGCCCAGTCCTTGTGAAGGTTAAAACGGAGTCTATTTGACAAACTATTGTTGTGGTTTTGATGCGTAGGTGAGATTGGTTCTTGCTTAAGCCCGTAGCAGCCACGTAAAACTTGCAACAACAAAGTAGAGGACGTCTAACTTGTTTTTGCAGGGCATGTTGTGATGTGATATGGTCAAGACATGATGCTGAATTTTATTGTATGAGATGATCATGTTTTGTAACCGAGTTATCGGCAACTGGCAGGAGCCTTATGGTTGTCGTTTTATTGTATGCAATGAAATCGCGATGTAATGCTTTACTTTATTACTAAGCGGTAGTGATAGTCGTGGAAGCATAAGCTTGGCGAGACGACAACGATGCTACGATGGAGATCAAGGTGTCACGCCGGTGACGATGGTGGTCACGACGGTGCTTCGGAGATGGAGATCACAAGCACAAGATGATGATGGCCATATCGTATCACTTATATTGATTGCATGTGATGTTTATCCTTTTATGCATCTTATCTTGCTTTGATTGACGGTAGCATTATAAGATGATCTCTCACTAAATTATCAAGAAGTGTTCTCCCTGAGTATGCACCGTTGTGAAAGTTCTTCGTGCTGAGACACCACGTGATGATCGGGTGTGATAGGTTCTACGTTCAAATACAACGGGTGCAAAACAGTTGCACACGCGGAATACTCAGGTTATACTTGACGAGCCAAGCATATACAGATATGGCCTCGGAACACGGAGATCGAAAGGTCGAGCGTGAATCATATAGTAGATATGATCAACATAGTGATGTTCACCAATGAAACTACTCCATCTCACGTGATGATCGGACATGGTTTAGTTGATTTGGATCACGTGATCACTTAGAGGATTAGAGGGATGTCTATCTAAGTGGGAGTTCTTAAGTAATATGATTAAATTGAACTTAAATTTATCATGAACTTAGTCCTGGTAGTATTTTGCAAATCATGTTGTAGATCAATAGCTCGCGTTGTTGCTTCCCTGTGTTTATTTTGATATGTTCCTAGAGAAAATTGTGTTGAAAGATGTTAGTAGCAAATATGCGGATTGGATCCGTGATCTGAGGTTTATCCTCATTGCTGCACAGAAGAATTATGTCCTTGATGCACCGCTAGGTGACAGACCTATTGCAGGAGCAGATGCAAACGTTATGAACGTTTGGCTAGCTCAATATGATGACTACTTGATAGTTTAGTGCACCATGCTTAATGGCTTAGAATCGGGACTTCAAAGACGTTTTGAACGTCATGGACCATATGAGATGTTCCAGGAGTTGAAGTTAATATTTCAAGCAAATACCAGAGTTGAGAGATATGAAGTCTCCAACAAGTTCTATAGCTAAAAGATGGAGGAGAATCGCTCAACTAGTGAGCATGTGCTCAGATTGTCTGGGTACTACAATCGCTTGAATCAAGTGGGAGTTAATCTTCCAAATAAGATAGTGATTGACAGAATTCTCTAGTCACCATCACCAAGTTAGTAGAACTTCGTGATGAACTATGATATGCAAGGGATAATGGAAACGATTCCCAAGCTCTTCGTAATGCGGAAATTGACGAAGGTAGAAATCGAGAAAAACATCAAGTGTTGATGGTAGACAAGACCACTAGTTTCAAGAAAAGGGCAGAGGGAAGAAGGGGAACTTCAAGAAGAACAGCAATCAAGTTGCTGCTCAAGTGAAGAAGCCCAAGTCTGGTCCTAAGCCTGAGACTAAGTGTTTCTACTGCAAAGGGACTGGTCATTGGAAGCGGAACTACCCCAAGTGATTGGCAGATAAGAAGGATGGCAAAGTGAACATAAGTATATTTGATATACATGTTATTGATGTGTACTTTACTAGTGTTTATAGAAACCCCTCAGTATTTGATACTAGTTCAGTTGCTAAGATTAGTAACTCGAAACGGGAGTTGCAGAATAAACAGAGACTAGTTAAGGGTGAAGTGACGATGTGTGTTGGAAGTGGTTCCAAGATTGATATGATCATCATCGCACACTCCCTATACTTTCGGGATTAGTGTTGAACCTGAATAAGTGTTATTTGGTGTTTGCATTGAGCATGAATATGATTTGATCATGTTTATTGTAATACAGTTATTCATTTAAGTAAGAGAATAAATTGTTGTTCTGTTTACATGAATAAAACCTTATATGGTTACACACCCAATGAAAATAGTTCGTTGGATCTCGATCGTAGTGATACACATAATCATAATATTGAAACCAAAAGATGCAAAGTTAATAATGATAGTGCAACTTATTTGTAGCACTGCCGTTTAGGTCATATTGGTGTAAAGCGCATGAAGAAACTCCATGCTGATGGGCTTTTGGAATCATTTGATTATGAATCAGTTGATGCTTGCGAACCATGCCTCATGGGCAAGATGACTAAGACTCTGTTCTTCGAAACAATGGAGCGAGCAACAGATTTGTTGGAAATCATACATACTGATGTATGTGGTCCGATGAATATTGAGGCTCGCGATAGGTATCATTATTTTCTGATCTTCACAGATGATTTGAGCAGATATGAGTATATCTACTTGATGAAACAAAGGTCTGAAACATTTGAAAAGTTCAAAGAATTTCAGAGTGAAGTGGAAAATCATCGTAACAAAAATGAAAAGTTTCTACGATATGATCGCAGAAGTAAAATATTTGAGTTACGAGTTTGGTCTTCAATTAAAACAATGTGGAATAGTTTCACAAACTCATGCCACCTGGAACACCACAGCATAATGGTGTGTCCAAATATCATAACCGTACTTTATTAGATATGGTGCGATCTATGATGTCTCTTACCGATCTACCACTATCGTTTTGGGGTTATGCATTAGAGACAGCTGCATTCACGTTAAATAGGGCACCATCTAAGTCCGTTGAGATGACACAATCTGAACTGTGGTTTGGCAAGAAACCAAAGTTGTCGTTTCTTAAAGTTTGGGGTTATGATGCTTATATGAAAAAGCTTCATCCTAATAAGCTCAAACCCAAATCGGAGAAATATGTCTTCATAGGATACCCAAAGGAGACTGTTGGGTACACCTTCTATCACAAATCCGAAGGCAAGACTTCTGTTGCTAAATTCGGAGTTTTTCTAGAGAAGGAGTTTCTCTCGAAAGAAGTGAGTGGGAGGAAAGTAGAACTTGATGAGGTAATTGTACCTGCTCCCTTATTGGAATGTAGTTCATCACAGAAATCTGTTCCTGTGACTACTACACCAATTAGTGAGGAAGCTAATGATGATGATCATGTAACTTCAGATCAAGTTACTACCAAATCTCGTAGGTAAACTAGAGTAAGATCCGCACCAGAGTGGTACGGTAATCCTGTTCTGGAAGTCATGTTACTAGACCATGACGAACTTGTGAACTATGAGGAAGCGATGATGAGCCCAGATTCCGCGAAATGGTTTGAGGCCATGAAATCTGAGATATGATCCATGTATGAGAACAAAGTATGGACTTTGGTTGACTTGCCCACTGATCGGCAAGCAATTGAGAATAAATGGATCTTCAAGAGGAAGACGGACGCTGATAGTAGTGTTACTATCTACAAAGCTAGAATTGTCGCAAAAGGTTTTCGACAAGTTCAAGGTGTTGACTACGATGAGATTTTCTCACTCATATCTATGCTTAAGTCTGTCCGAATCATGTTAGCAATTGCTGCATTTTATGAAATCTGGCAAATGGATAAACAAAATTGCATTCCTTAATGGATTTACTAAAGAAGAGTTGTATACGATGCAACTAGAAGGTTTTGTCGATCCTAAAGGTGTTAACTAAATATGCAAGCTCCAGCGATCCATCTATGGACTGGTGCAAGAATCTCGGAGTTGGAATATACGCTTTCATAAGTTGATCAAAGCATATAGTTTTATACAGACTTGCGGTGAAGCCTGTATTTACAAGAAAGTGAGTGGGAGCACTACATCATTTCTGATAAGTATATGTGTATGACATATTGTTGATCGGAAATAATGTAGAATTATTCTGCAAAGCATAAAGGAGTGTTTGAAAGGAGTTTTTCAAAGAAAGACCTCGGTAAAGCTGCTTACATATTGAGTATCAAGATCTATAGAGATAGATCAAGAAGCTTGATAAGTTTTTCAATGAGTACATACCTTGACAAGATTTTGAAGTAGTTCAAAATGGAACAGTCAAAGAAAAGGTTTCTTGCCTGTGTTACAAGGTGTGAGGTTGAGTAAGACTCAAAGCCCGACCACGGCAGAAGATAGAAAGAGAATGGAAGTCATTCCCTATGCCTCAGTCATAGGTTCTATAAAGTATGCCATGCTGTGTACCAGATCTATTGTATACCATACACTGTGTTAAGAGAGGGAGTACAATAGTGATCTAAGAGTAGATCAATGGACAACGGTCAAAATTATCCTTAGTGGAATAAGGAAATATTTCTCAATTATGGAGGTGACAAAAAGGTTCGTCGTAAAAAGTTACGTCGATGCAAGTTTTGACACAGATCTGGATGACTCTAAGTCTCGATCTAGATACATATTGAAAGTGGGAGCAATAAGCTAGAGTAGCTCCGTGCAGAGCATTGTTGACATAGAAATTCGCAAAATACTTACGGATCTGAATGTGACAGACCCGTTGACTAAAATTATCTCACAAGCAAAACATGATCACACCTTAGTACTCTTTGGGTGTTAATCACATAGCGATGTGAACTAGATTACTGACTCTAGTAAACCCTTTGGGTGTTGATCACATATCAATGTGAACTATGGGTGTTAATCACATGATGATGTGAACTATTGCTGTTAAATCACATGGAGATGTGAACTAGATTATTGACTCTAGTGCAAGTGGGAGACTGAAGGAAATATGCCCTAGAGGCAATAATAAAGTTATTACTTATTTCCTTATATCATGATAAATGTTTATTATTCATGCTAGAATTGTATTAACCGGAAACATAATACATGTGTGAATACATAGACAAACAAAGTGTCACTAGTATGCCTCTACTTGACTAGCTTGTTAATCAAAGATGGTTATGTTTCCTAACCATGAACAATGAGTTGTTATTTGATTAACGAGGTCACATCATTAGTTGAATGATCTGATTGACATGACCCATTCCATTAACTTAGCACCGGATCGTTTAGTATGTTGCTATTGCTTTCTTCATGACTTATACATGTTCCTATAACTATGAGATTATGCAACTCCCGTTTGCCGGAGGAACACTTTGGGTGCTACCAAACATCACAACGTAACTGGGTGATTATAAAGGAGCATTACAGGTGTCTCCAAAGGTAGATGTTGGGTTGGCGTATTTCGAGATTAGGTTTTGTCACTCCGATTGTCGGAGAGGTATCTCTGGGCCCTCTCGGTAATGCACATCACTTAAGCCTTGCAAGCATTGCAACTAAATGAGTTAGTTGCGGGATGATGTATTACAGAACGAGTAAAGAGACTTGCCGGTAACGAGATTGAACTAGGTACTGGAATACCGACGATCGAATCTCGGGCAAGTAACATACCGATGACAAAGGGAACAACGTATGTTGTTATGCGGTCTGACCGATAAAGATCTTCGTAGAATATGTAGGAGCCAATATGGGCATCCAGGTCCCGCTATTGGTTATTGACCGAGACGTGTCTCGGTCATGTCTACATTGTTCTCGAACCCGTAGGGTCCGCACGCTTAAGGTTACGATGACAGTTATATTATGAGTTTATGCATTTTGATGTACCGAAGGTTGTTCGGAGTCCCGGATGTGATCACGGACATGACGAGGAGTCTCGAAATGGTCGAGACATAAAGATTGATATATTGGAAGCCTATGTTTGGATATCGGAAGTGTTCCGGGTGAAATCGGGATTTTACCGGAGTACCGGGAAGGTTACCGGAACCCCCCGGGAGCTAAATGGGCCATGATGGGCCTTAGTGGAAAAGAGAAGAGGCAGCCCTACATGGGCTGTGCGCCTCCCCCTTCCCCTAGTCCTATTAGGACTAGGAGAGGTGGCCGGCCCCCTCTCTCTCTTTTCCCCCTCCGCGAATCCTATTCCAACTAGGATTGGGGGGGGGGAATCCTACTCCCAGAGGGAGTAGGACTCTCCTGGCGCGCCACACCTTGGCCGGCCAGCCTCCCCCCCTCTAGTCCTTTATATACTGAGGCAGAGGCACCCTAGAACAGACAAGTTGATCCACGTGATCTATTCCTTAGCCGTGTGCGGTGCCCCCTGCCACCATAGTCCTCGATAATACTGTAGCGGAGTTTAGGCGAAGCCCTGCTGCTATAGTGCATCAAGATCGTCACCATGCCGCCGTGCTGACGGAACTCTTCCCCGACACTTTGCTGGATCGGAGTCCGGGGATCGTCATCGAGCTGAACGTGTGCTCGAACTCGGAGGTGCCGTAGTTTCGGTGTTTATCGGTTGGATCGTGAAGACGTACGACTACTTCCTCTACGTTGTGTCAGCGCTTCCGTAGTCTGTCTGCGTTGGGTACGTAGACAACCCTCTCCCCTCTCGTTGCTATGCATCACATGATCTTGCGTGTGCGTAGGAAATTTTTTGAAATTACTACGAAACCCAACAATTACTCTCCATAAGATCCATATGATCTCTTTATTTCTTTTTATTCTTTCTCTTTTATTTTATTCCCTCAAGATCATAGAAAAATAACCAAGCCCTTGACTCAACACTAATCTTTATTATATATAGCTCATGGACTCGATTACATAGAAGGATCATAAAGCAAAACTCACAACTAGATCATACTAAAACTTTATTCTACTAGATCAAGATATTACCAAAAGGATCGAACTAAGAAAAACGGTAAAGATAAAAGTGATGGTGATACGATACTGGGGCACTCCCCCAAGCTTGGCAGTTGCCAAGGGGAGTGCCCATACCCATGTTTTTATGTCTCTTTCTTCAGGGTTGGTGATGTGATGTTCTTGGCGATGATGCCCCTTAGGATACGATTCTCTTCCTCCAGCTTATTGACTTGTTGCTTGAGGTCCATTATTTATTTACAAAGCTTGCCCGTGATGGCTAAAGCTCCTTTCACCCAAGGATGTTGCATAGCTGCAGGAGAACAAGTAACACTCTTTTTCATATTTTCATAAGAAAGAAATCTAACATTGGAAGGGATGACCGAGTTTGGAATAGCTGAGCTCTGTAGTTCCCCCATCGTGAATCCAGCTCGAAAACGAGAAGTAACTTCTTCATCCTCCTCCATGGCATCTATCCTTTTCAAGTCAGCCTCCATCTCTTCCTCAATTGATGGCCCAAAGTGGTCAGCATTGGTGTTTGCTCTTGGCCCCGGTGTCGGATGAGACACCCGACTCTCCCCGACTGACTCTTGAGAAGACATCTTGCTCTAAATCTGCAGCAGAAACAACTTGAAACAAAAACAGGGGATATTTGCGTGGTACGGTGGTCAAAACCTTCGGGAGATTATATAATGAATTTTTGCCGAGCAAAAGAAGTATCGTGCAAGAAAACGGAGTCCGGAGAGTACACGAGGTGCCCACGAGGCAGGGGGCACGCCCAGGGGGTAGGGCGCGCCCTCCACCCTCGTGGAAGCCTCGTGTCCTTTCCAAACTGCTTCTTATTTTCCTATTTTCTTAAATATTCCAAAACGGAGAAAAATTGCCATTAGAACTATTTTGGAGTCGGTTTACTTACCGTACCACGTACCTATTCCTTTTCGGAGTCTGAAACGTTCTGGAAAATGTCCCTTATGTATTCCTCTGGAGTTATGGTTTCAATAACATTAGTTTCAACATTTATGGGATTACCTGAGATATAATGTCTGATTCTTTGACCGTTCACCACCCTCGGATTTGTGCCTTCGAAGTTGTTAATTTTTATAGCGCCGAAACGGTAGAACTCCTCGATGACGTAAGGGCCTTCCCATTTAGAGAGGAGCTTTCCTGCAAAATATCTTAAACAAGAGTTGTATAACAATACATAATCACCTACATGAAACTCTCATTTTTGTATCCTCTTGTCATGCCATCTTTTAACTTTTTCTTTAAACAGTTTGGCATTCTCGTAGGCCTGGGTTCTCCATTCATCAAGTGAGCTAATGCCAAAAGGCCTCTTCTCACCGGCAAGTTTGAAGTCATAGTCATAGTTGAGCTCTTTAATGGCCCAATATGCCTTATGTTCTAGTTCAAGAGGTAAGTGACATGCTTTACCATAAACCATCTTATATGGAGACATACCCATAGGATTTTTGTATGCAGTTCTATAAGCCCATAATGCATCATCAAGTTTCTTGGACCAATTCTTTCTAGACCTATTAACAGTCTTTTGCAAAATTAATTTAAGCTCTCTATTACTCAATTCTACTTGGCCACTAAACTATGGATGATATGGAGATGCAATTCTATGATTAACATCATACTTAGCAAGCATTTTACGAAAGGCACCATGAATAAAATGTGAACCACCATCAGTCATTAAATATCTAGGGACTCCAAACCTCAAAAAAATAACTTCTTTAAGCATCTTAATAGAGGTGTTATGATCAGCACTACTAGTTGGAATAGCTTCTACCCACTTAGTAATGTAATCAACAGCAACTAAAATATGTGTGTACCCATTAGAGGAAGGAAAAGGTCCCATATAATCAAAGCCCCAAACATCAAATGGTTCAATAACAAGTGAATAATTCATAGGAATTTATTGACGTCTACTAATATTACCAATTCTTTGACATTCATCACAAGACAAAACAAACTTACGGGCATCCTTGAAGAGAGTAGGCCGATAAAAACCGGATTGCAATACCTTATGTGCAGTTCTGTCTCCAGCATGGTGTCCTTCATAAGCCTCGAAGTGACACTTGCGTAGGATATGTTCCTGTTCATGCTCAGGTACACAACGTCTAATAACACCATATACTCCTTCTTTATAAAGATGTGGGTCATCCCAAAAGTAATGTCTTAAATCATAGAAGAACTTTTTCTTTTGCTGGTATGTGAAACTAGGTGGTATAAATTTAGCAACAATATAATTAGCATACCATGGAGCAATACGAGAAGCATTTATGATAGCTAATTGTTCATCAGGGAAGCTATCATCAATAGGTAGTGGATCATCAAGAACATTCTCTAACCTAGACAAGTTGTCTGCAACGGGGTTCTTGGCTCCCTTTCTATCAATAACTAGATGACACCCCGCGTGTTGCTGCGGGAATACGTGCTAAAAATAAAAGTATCAATACAACAACTGAACATTTCTTCAAATATATGTCCAAATAACAAAACATTCTTGAGGAAACATATGGTTGGGGAAAACCCGAAGCATAAATACTCATATGCCTTAAAACACTGGTTCCTAGTAAAACACTGATATCAATAAAAAAAAGTAATCTTCCATAGATAGTTAGATATCACAAACCGTTACACTTTTTTTATTAAATATATGGATAAAAGATTCGTTCGCCAGAAAAAATGTGATATAGTACCAACAAATGGGCATACTACACATAGATCAAAACGTGGCTCCACACAAAACACAAAGTACGACTAATTTAACACATCCTAGTAACTCAAACGGTTCGAATATTAGAGCAATACAGTAGGCAGCCTGTATGGGAAAAGCATGATTTGTTTTTCATATGAGTACACACACTAAAATGTTGGAAGGAAATGATTCTCATCGTCCCTCTTGTCACCATGGCTCTTATAAGTTCTTGTAATAGCATAGAAACTGTAGCAAAAGTATACATGCAAACATAGTGTGGTAGCAGAAAGGAGCCAATATATAATATGTACCGAGGAAAAATAAAAAGCAATGGATAACATTAGCAAGCAACGGTAGGGGTAATCAATGGAGAATTTGATGGTGACAGATTGAAACAGAGGAAAGCATAGTGACACACGCGCTCGATAGTAATACAACATAGAGGCAGGACCTTTGAGGCCAAATCAAGATACATCTATGTGCCTTTGTAAACATGGTCATAAAACAATTTAGCATTTCTAATCTCTACCAAATTAGTGTCAATCGTTGCTAGAGCAAAAAACAATGACAATCCATCTTACCGTTCTGGGAAAAAGATGTGGGGGGGGCAGGAAGAAGTGCAGCTCACTCATGTTCGCCTTTATCCCCTTCTTTTCCCGCTTGCTACATGAATAAGCATTTGAGGGATTTTGTAGCGGGTAGTACGAAGAAGGCTCAGGGCTTGCAAAGAACATAAAAATAAATATAAAGAACCTGAACTAATAGAGCATGTTAAAAAATTAGCAAACAAAACATTTGAAGGCCAACATACGACCAGACCCTGATCCAAAAATACGCCAACAAAAATATTGAAGGACAAAAAATAGAGTTGCCAATAACAGTACCCGGCAGCATCTGAAACTGAAATCAATTCTCCTCCCAAAATTTACATACTATATAAGAAAAGCATAATAGGTACTAAAATATGAAAGTAAATCACATCAATGTTCTAAGTAGTACTAATTGGGTGCAGAGGAGATGCGGAAAATAACTGAGGGAAAGCAGATTGGCATAAGAAAAAGGGGCGCCTTCTAGTTGCCTGGGTGGTGCTTCAGATATCAATCTGCACTGGAGTTTGCTGGTGCTCGATACCGCGGACGTGTTAGAACCATCAAATCCACCACAGATGGATTGATTTGCACTGACTGTGAATCAGCATACCCTTACCCAATCCCACCCATGGGCCATAGCTCCCTGCTAATGTAACCAAATGAACTCAGCAAGTCAGCATACATTAACCACTATCCAATCAAACTACATGAATATGACTCAAATCAAATTAGCTGGCGTCTTAAGAAAAAATGGAAAATATGAAGGTAGAAGATGAGTAATAGAGGAGTGGGCATCGTTGGTTGAATACCTGGCCAGTGTCTCCACCCACCAGTTTCTCCTGTAGTCTGAAAGGAAGCCAACACAGGACTATTGTAAGTTAGATTAGACTGGATACAACTGGAACCAACCTCCACCAGTTCCCAACAGACGTTGGATTTAGCTTCGCCGGAACAGAGGGAGGAGGACGACCACCGCCATCTCAACGACGCTACAGGGCGCAACACCGATTCCCAGCGAACGGAAGAGAGAGGGAACGCAGCACCACCGCAGCCATGTCAATGATGCTACAGATCACCAGAACGGTCTACACCGAGAAAGGAACTACAACCGGCATATGCACCGAAGACCAGCGGTCGTGCCAGAGGACCAGACCACACGACGAGATCGCATCTTCTCTATACAGCCACTGCACTATATCGTTGTCCAGGGAAAGACTGTTTCTTTATAGATCAGGGGGAGAGAGACAATTGGGATTTTTAATGAGACGATCGGGCTTCTTTGTTGGCCTTCGGTGCATCATTTAACGTTGATTATCTTGTGGTGGGTGTTTCTAAAAAAACAATCTTGTGGTGGGTGCGTTCTGTAGTTGTAACTGAATTGAAGATGAAATGATGGTCTCTTCGGTGACCAGGGAATGACTACATGCAAATTAGGATAATTTAATCACATGATTTTTTGTAAACCTATGGTGGGTCCCTCATGTATAGCTGACTTGTGATTGGCTGGTATCTGATGACCTGGCATGCTGAGTTGGACCACTTGCATGTTAAGAGAATACCTTATAGTGGGGAGCAACTTTTAAGAATGTAAGATATGCAAATCAAATTCTTGTAGCAAGAGAACCCATCTAATAAGTCTAGGTTTAGCATTTTTCTTTTTATAAGATATTTAATAGCAGCATGACCAGTGTGAACAATTACTTTAGAATCAACAATGTAAGGTCTGAACTTATCACAAGCAAATACAACTACTAAAAATTATTTTTCAGTAGTAGCATAATTTCTTTGGGCATTGTCTAGAATTTTACTAGCATATTGGATAACATTTAATTTCTTATCAATTCTTTGTCCTAGAACAGCCCCTACAGCATAATCACTAGCATCACACATGATTTCAAATGGTAGATTCCAATCAGGAGGCTGAACAATAGGTGCAGAAATCAAAGCTTTCTTAAGTATTTCAAATGCTTCTACACAATCATCGTCAAAGACAAATGGAACATCTTTTTGTAAGAGATTAGTCATAGGCCGAGAAATTTTAGAGAAGTCCTTAATGAACCTCCTATAAAATCCGACATGACCAAGGAAACTTATTATACCTTTAATGTCCTTAGGACACGACATCTTTTCAATAGCATCAACTTTAGCTTTATCAACTTCAATACCTCTTTCAGAAATTTTATGCCCCAATACAATACCTTCATTAACCATAAAGTGTCACTTCTCCCAATTCAAGACAAGATTAGTTTCTTCACATCTCTGCAAAACTCGATCAAGGTTGCTTAAGCAATCATCAAAAGAAGTTCCGTAAACAGAGAAATCATCCATGAAAACCTCAACAATCTTTTCACAAAAGTCAGAGAATATAGCAGTCATACATCTTTGAAAAGTAGTAGGTGCATTGCATAAACCAAAAGGCATACGTCTATAAGCAAAGGTGCCGAAAGGGCAAGTAAAAGTTGTCTTTTCTTGATCTTATTTTGATACAGGTATTTGAGAGAAATCAGAATAACCATCTAGAAAGCAAAAATGTGTATGTTTGGATAATCTTTCTAACATTTGATCAATAAAAGGTAAAGGGTAGTGATCCTTTTTAGTAGCTTTATTTAATTTGCGGAAATCAATTACCATTCTATAACCTGTAACAATTATTTGTGGGATCAATTCATCTTTATCATTAGGAACAACAGTAATACCTCCCTTCTTAGGGAGACAATGGATAGGACTTACCCACTGACTATCAGCAACAGGATAAATTATACCTGCCTCCAGAAGCTTTAGTATTTCTTTTCTTACCACTTCTTTCATCTTAGAAGTTAACCGTCGTTGGTGATCAACAACCGGTTTCGCGTCTTTCTCCAATTTTATTTTGTGCTGGCATAGAGTGGGACTAATGCCCTTAAGATCATCAAGAGTATATCCAATAGCAGCACGGTGCTTCTTCAGAGTTTTCAATAATTTCTTTTCTTCATGCTCTGAAAGGTTAGCACTAATAATAAGAGGATATATCTCTTTCTCATCAAGATAAGCATATTTAAGAGTATCTGGTAAAGGTTTAAGCTCAAACACGAGATCACCCTTGGGTGGAGGAGGATCCCCTAGGATTTCAATAGGCAAGTTATGTTTCAAAATAGGTCCTTGTTTAAAGAATACTTCATCTATTTCCCTTCTTTCATTCATAAACATATCATTTTCATGGTCTAGCAAATAATGTTCTAAAGGATCGGTAGGAGGCACGGCAATAGAAGCAAGACCAATAATTTCATCTTTACTAGGAAATTCTTTATCATGGGGTTGTCTATGAAATTTAGCAAAATTAAACTCATGAGACATATCCCCTAAACCAACAGAAACAATATCCTTATTGCAGTCTATCTTAGCATTAACAGTATTCAAGAAGGGTCTACCAAATATAATGGGACAAAAGTCATCTTGTGGGGAACCGAGAACAAGAAAATAAGCAGGATATTTAACTTTCCCACACAAGACTTCAACATCTCTAACAATCCCAACAGGTGAAATAGTGTCTCTATTGGCAAGCTTAATTGTAACATCAATTTCTTCTAACTCAGCAGGCGCAATATCATGCATAATTTATTTGTATAAGGAATGAGGTATTGCACTTGCACTAGCACCCATATCACATAAGCCATGATAGCAATGATCTCCTATTTTAATAGAAATAACAGGCATGCCTACAACAAGTCTATGTTTATTTTTAGTATCAGGTCTAGCAATTCTAGCAGATTCATTACAGAAGTAAATAACATGCTCATCAATATTATCGGCCAAGAGATCTTTAACCATAGCAACACTAGGTTCAACTTTAATTTGCTCAGAGGGAGTAGGTGTTCTAGTATTACTCTTACAAACCACAGTTGAAGCTTTAGCATGATCCTTTATTCTAGTAGGGAAAGGTAGTTTCTCAATATAAGCAGTGGGAACAACAGGATCATTATAAGTGATAGTCTTTTCTTCAACTTTAATAGGTGCAACTACTTTTACTTCAATGGGAGGATTATATTTAAACCACTTCTCCTTAGGGAGATCAACATGAGTAGCAAAGGATTCACAGAAGGAAGCTACTATCTCAGAGTCAAGTCCATATTTAGTGCTAAATTCACGGAAAGCATCGGTATCCATAAAAGATTTAACACAATCAAACTTAGGTGTTATACTTGACTCCTTACCTTCGTCGAGGTCCCAATCTTTAGAGTTGCGTTTAATTCTTTCCAATAAATCCCATTTGAATTCAATAGTCTTCATCATAAAAGATCCAGTACAAGAAGTATCGAGCATGGAGCGATTACTAAGAGAAAGTCGAGCATAAATTTTTTGAATAATCATTTCTTTTGAGAGCTCGTTATTGGGGCATGAATATAACATTGACTTAAGCCTCCCCAAGCTTGAGCGATGCTTTCTCCTTCGCGGGGCCAAAAATTGTATGTATAATTACGATCATGATGAACAAGATGCATAGGATAAAACTTCTGATGAAATTCCAATTTCAATTGGTTGTAGTTCCATCATCCCATATCATCACATAGCCTAAACCATGTCAATGTCTCTCCCTTCAAATATAAAGGGAAGACTTTCTTCTTGATAACATCCTCGGGCATACCTGCAAGCTTAAATAATCCACAAACTTCATCCACATAGAGTAGGTGCAAATTGGGATGCAATGTTCCATCTCCTGTAAAAGGATTAACTAGCAGATTCTCTATCATACCTGAAGGAATTTCAAAGTAAACATTTTCAGTAGGTTCAGTAGGTTGAGGAGCAACTCTTTGCTCTACTGGTTGGGGTGAAGATACCCCGAACAAGCCCCTCAAAGGATTACGTTCCATAATAATAAGTGACAGTAAATTTCAGCACACTATATAAATTTTTCCTTACTAAATTCCACCTACCAAAGGCGCTTCACTCCTCGGCAACGGCGCCAGAAAAGAGTCTTGATGACCCACAAGTGTAGGGGATCTATCATAGCCTTTTCGATAAGTAAGAGTGTCGAACCCAACGAGGAGCAGAAGGAAATGATAAGTGGTTTTCAGCAAGGTGTTCTCTGCAAGCACTGAAATTGTCGGTAACAAATAGTTTTGTGATAAAGTAATTTGTAACGAGTAACAAGTAATGCAAGTAAATAAGGTGCAGCAAGCTGACCCAATCCTTTTTGTAGCAAAGGACAAGCCTGGACAAACTCTTATATAAAGGAAAGCACTCTCGAGGGCACATAGGAATTATCGTCAAGCTAGTTTTCATCACGCTCATATGATTCACGTTCGGTACTTTGATAATTTGATATGTGGGTGGACCGGTGCTTGGGTACTGCCCTGCCTTGGACAAGCATCCCACTTATGATTAACCCCTATTGCAAGCATCCACAACTACAACAGAAGTATTAAGGTAAACCTAACCATAGCATGAAACATATGGATCCAAATCAGCCCCTTACAAAGCAACTCATAAACTAGGGTTTAAGCTTCTGTGACTCTAGCAACCCATCATCTACTTATTACTTCCCAATGCCTTCCTCTAGGCCCAAACAATGGTGAAGTGTCATGTAGTCGACGTTCACATGACACCACTAGAGGAAAGACAACATACATCTCATCAAAATATCGAACGAATACCAAATTCACATGACTACTTATAGCAAGACTTCTCCCATGTCCTCAGGAACAAACGGAACCACTCACAAATCATATTCATGTTCATAATCAGAGGGGTATTAATATGCATAATGGATCTGAACATATGATATTCCACCAAGTAAACCAACTAGCATCAACTACAAGGAGTAATCAACACTACTAGCAACCCACAGGTACCAATCTGAGGCCTTGAGACAAAGATTGGATACAAGAGATGAACTAGGGTTTGAGATGAGATGTTGCTGGTGAAGATGTTGATGGAGATTGACCCCCTCCCTATGAGAGGATCATTGGTGATGACGATGGTGATGATTTCCCCCTCCCGGAGGGAAGTTTCCCCGGCAGAACAGCTCCGCCGGAGCCCTAGATTGGTTCCGTCAAGGTTCCGCCTCATGGCGGCGGAGTTTTGTCCCGAAAGCTTGCTTATGATTTTTTTTCTTCACGAAGGACTCCATATAGCCAAATATGGGCATCAGAGGGTTGCCAGGGGGCCCACGCGGCAGGGGGGCGCGCCCCCCACCCTTGTGGACGGTGGGTGGCCCCCCTCTAGTACTTCTTTCACCCAATATTTCTTATATATTCTGAAACGTGCTCCCGTGAAGTTTCAAGACTTTTGGAGTTGTGCAGATTAGGTCTCTAATATTTGCTCCTCTTTCAGCCCAAAATTCCAGCTGCCGACATTCTCCCTCTTCATGTAAACCTTGTAAAATAAGAGAGAATAGGCATAAGTATTGTGACATAATGTGTAATAACAGCCCATAATGCAATAAATATCGATATAAAAGCATGATGCAAAATGGACGTATCAGTTGGCAAAAAATCGTGCTCCAACTGACCGTCATTCACTAATAAATTATCGTGAGCTCCCAATAAATCATCCCAACACCCACACTATTTAGGGAAATTTGGCCTCTCCCAATACTTCTCCCAACAAGTGCCACATCAAAGTGTGACTGTCGGAGTCCGTCTCACCGCCATTGATGTTGTCTGCCTGCTTCCAAAGTCCATCGCACTGCTAGACCCGGCCAACGCCGACCACCGTCATCGCTCACTCGCCTCCCGCCGATAGCCGCTGGAGAGCACCGAGTGGCCACTGCCAACCACCATCGTCGGTCAAAACCACTGGCTACTATTGGAGACCACTGCGTTGTCGCCCACCATCACCTACCTCCACCGAAGCCACACCACTGCCAGGGAGAAAGAAGGACAACGCATTAACAAGTGGGACTTCAAGGTTAGATTTAGTACTGAGAAATAGATTATTGGGGTTATGAAAAAACGCCCACCTCCCTAAGTTATAACATGTTTCTTTGGACTCTCTTGGAGATGCGCTTAGCTTGACTTTAACTTTGCTCGTTCGGTACCGAGGTATATGCAAAATGCATAGTTTTTTAGGATTTTTAGCACTAATCCTACCACAACTAGTGCCACCTAATAAGTCTCTCCTCACCTAAGCTCCGTCCTGGCGGTGCCTCTAGCTCGTCGGAGCGCGTGTGGAAGTGTCTCTAGCGGATCTTGTGGGGCTCGGTGGATCTTGGATCTGATCTTCGTTCGTTTGTGTTCGTGTGTGAAAGGGAATTTCCTGCCTTATGTGTTTTGGTGTTGATGACAACCCAAGTTGTGGACTAACCATGTGCCTGAGCTACACAGACATAACTATATGGCACAAGATGGTTAGGCACCCCTCTGGATGAAAAAGTGCGGAGATTGCTTTTCTGATGTTTTTATTTCTTTGGTCGTAGGAAATCCTTACTATTAATAGGGGGTGCGCATCGAAAGGTACAGTGGAATCAAACACGTACATATCGACATATTGCACCCACTACAAAGCCTTCTATTTTGAGGAGAGAACCTCTCTTCTAACCTTTGAAGATAAATTGCTCCAAAGCGGTTGTACCGCATGTGACTGCAGTTGTACCGCTCCCTTGTGTAGGGGTCAACCCAAGCACTGGCACGACGGTTGTACCGCGGGCTACGCCAGTTGTACCGCTCCATGTGCGAGTGGTACTACTGGCCGAAGCACTGGCTTAACCACCGCCCGAGGGGTGATTTCCCTCGGGTAGGCAATGGTATCCCGACATTGGCTGCTCGGTTGTTCCATTGTTTTAATTAATAAGCAGTACCACTGTGTACAAAGTGATTGTTCCACCCCGGATTTAGCGGCTACTCTAAGATGCTTTCTGAGCGGTTGTACCGGCCCATGTACCACTCGAACCACCACTCTTAGGGCGATTCATCTCGGTTGATGAGTGGTACAGAGGCGGTTGCGGTGAGATTGTTCCGGCTATTTATTTAATAGCTAATACAACCAGTATGCCGGGTGGTTGTACCGCTCCGGTGCTACGGCCGGGTACTTTTTCCTGGGGTGGTTGTACCGCTCCAGTGCAATTCGTCATCTAAAGGTTGGATTTGGGGTGAGACTATAAAACGAGCTGGTTCTTCCACCTCCCACCCACCTCTACCTCTCTCTCTCTCCTCCATTGTTGTCGAGCTTATTCTTGCCTGGTCTCCTTCTCTAGCCAACCAAACAGAGGCGGAGCTATGTTGAGGCGGGGGGGGGGGATTACCCTCAGCTTTGGAGAGAAGTTTGAAGATTTTTTTGAAGGACCTAGATGAGAGGGAAATTAGCCTTTTAACCCCAGATCGTTATCATTTACATTGCGCCCCCTCAATGGTTTTTGTGTAGCTCCGCCACTGCAACCAAACTTGTTGATTTGCTAGAAATTGAGGGAGACCTAGCTTGATCTACACTTCCACCAAAAGAAGTTTGATTCCCCCATACACTTTTTGTGAATCTTGTTACTCTCGGGTGTTTGGGCACCCTAAACAGAATAGGTCACCTCGAAGCCACATTCTGTTGTGGTGAAGTTGTGGTAGTGTTGGGAGCCTCTAATTGAGTTATGGAGAGAGCCCCGGCCTTGTTTGTAAAAGTCCTAGTTGTCGGTCTTTAATAGCAAATAGTATATCACTATGGATGACAAACTCCATATTTCAGTTATGGAGTACAAGACTAACATATATGCTAATAAAATACTATCGATGACTCGATGTAAGCGATAGGTATATAATGACTTGACCTCATTAATGAATGACAAACCGCAAGGACGGAAGCCCTTTTTATTCTAAAGACAACGGACGTACAATAGTAGCTTAGCTTCTATGATAGGTTGTAATAGGATGTCATCACCAGGCGTGGAAGTTGGATTTCGGCTTCTAGCGCAAAATTTTCAAATAATTTAAATTTCCATATGAAAGTTTTAAAAATTCTACAAAAATATTTTACGCGTAAATACATACTCGTAGCTCTTCTTATTTTGTAAAGCTTAACTCAAATTTCGGGAGCGGATGTTGCTCGAGCTAAAAATATGCCCCCAACTCTTAAACAGCCTTTTACATATACTACCTCCATTTCAATGAATAAGGGGGGGGGGGGGGGGGGGGGGGGGGGGGGGGGGGGGGGGGCACGGATTTTGAGATGTAACTTTGACATGCCATTGAAAACCTTATTTCTAATACAAATTCAATGGTTTTGTTGCACATAATCCACATTTTGTTGATCAAAATGATGGTCAAAGTTAAATCACAAAATGTGTGCGCCCTATTTTCACTAGAATGGAGGGAATATCTAACATTTTAATTAAATTATTCAAATTTGGTGGCCACATAAAACACAAATATGTCGGTCTTTAATAGCAAATAGTATATCACTATGGATCAACTTATTTATCTTTTCATGTATACCCCACATATTAAACAAAAAAATATAAGATTGTATAGATATTTGGTACGCATCTACATGAGTAAATGTTATTATTTTTTGGAAAACCATATTCACATGGCCCCAGTATTCATTTTGAGTTTACGGCTTCTCAACATGCTTGGAAGGATAATACTCTCTCCGTTCCCAAATATAAGTCTTTTTAGAGATTTTAACAAATGACTACATACGGAGCAAAATGAGTAAATCTATACTCTAAAATATGTCTACATACATCCGTATGTTGTAGTCCATTTGAAATGTGTAAAAAGACTTATATTTAGGAACGGAGGGAGTATATATTAATTGGACATGGGCCTAGTCCTCACAATTGAAGGATCAAGTACAAGTGAGTAGAGGAAGAGTGTTTGAGTATGAGATTTTCAGAAACTAAAGCAAGAATAGGAACTTTTCAGCACTACAAACTAAGAAGCACCCCAACATGAAACTCTGCTAAGGAAACTCTCAAAGAAGTAAATTGTACAAAAATAAATAAATGGGTAGAGGGTGCAAACAAAATGGATGTGTTCCTTAAAGCTTGGTTCCTTTTTGCGTGATCCTACGTGTTTGTTTGAGAGAATTAAACGAAATCTTAGGTCACAAAAATCTTGTCTTAATTATCTCCTTGACCTTCAAACATTAAGTCATCTGCCAATCACTCATGGTAGATCTTCCCTTGTGGTAGGCAATCTCCGACCTTTAAAAACTTGTTGGCTTTCCCACCAGCCGGAGACTACCAAGTGACACATAGCCATCTACTAGGCACTCACCCTC